>NW_020619270.1:2494557-2586406 GCF_003573695.1 Papaver somniferum | reverse complement strand
AAAAAAAAGAGAAAAAAAAGAGAAAAATAAAAAATAGAAAAAAAATATATTCATTGCATCATATTTGGTTTGTTTAGTTCGTTTTTGGTTTTGTATTCATTCAACAAAGCCAATGGAAGAAGAAATATTTATAATGAAGTTTCATGCAACAAGGAATTAGAGGAAAGAATCACATTGTCAAGATTCTACGAAGTTCAAGATTTCATCATCAAAAGTTGAAGACGAAGACAAGGATTGAAAACCGAAGACGTTTCTATGGATGCTGTGAGAGTGGTGCTAACTGCACGCCGAACGGATAACGAGGTAAGTAAGCATATTCCCACCTACGTTAAGTGGTTGATTTCCTTTCTTAGAGATCGTCAGAAGAAGAGTTTTCAAAATGAATAAAAGATGTGGGTTTTCAAAACAATTCGGAGGGTTTTTGCCTTCCTACCATTCAACGTGTCACATGATTCTCTCTTCATTCCTACCTCGACACATGTGTGACCCATAAAAAGCTATTTATTATTGAGAGCAACTTCATAAAACCCTTTCTTGTGAGGCAGAGTCGAGACTTTTGATCACTCCGAACCCAAATTTCTTTCAATAAGGGATGGTTATTTCTCTCTCAACTTTTAAGGATGAGATTGTGTTCATTTATGTGTCTAACTTCTTATTACTAGTGTGCAGAATCTTTATGTCTTCTTAGCGCGTTGGATGCTATCACTACGGAGAACTAGTAAGTTGGAAAAGTAGGTTTTGTGGGTATATCTCTAGTAAACCCTCACGAGATGGAGTTGTATGTATCCTTTAGAATAAGTTTTGTTTGATTAGCTCGAGGACTAGCAAAGTCTAAGTGTGAGGGAATTTGATAGGTGTTGTAAAACACATAATTTTATATCTAGTATTTATGCTTTCTTTTATATTATCCTTGTGAATTGCATGTCTTATGTTTAGTTTTGAGTTATTAGGTGCAATGGATTCCTTGGGAGCAAAACAAGGAGAAAACGTTCATTTGTAGCGAAAATGGCAAAAAGATCGATTCCCAGGCGACAATTGGGCAGGCTAATGTTGCGCAAGAAGGAGCGAAGGATGAACTATCGGTTTTGCGAGACTGACATGCTAAATAGTACATGGATAGCCCTTATCAGAGTTCTGGGTGCCTGTGGTACTTCTTATCATTACCACACCCTAGAATTCAGAAGAGAATTCATTTTCTCAATCATTCAGTCCCTAACTCAGAGAGAGGAAATGGAGGCGCAGGAAGTGTGTTTGAAAGAGAGATGAAGAGAGGTTGTAGTTCTACGAGAAACAGATGGGTTCGAGTTGGAATTTGATTCTAAATAAGCTAGGAGGTGCAGTCGTTGGTTGAAGACAAGAAATTGGAGCTGGAAATAAAGGGGAATCTGATATTTGAAGAGTTACAGGAATTGAATGAAGATGGGTTGTTGTTGATTTTGGGTTTGATAGTGAACTGCAGCCGTAGATGGTTTTTGTATTTGTTGCAGTCAAGAACAAGATGAAGAGGAATTACCGCTGCCATTATTTATACCAGTGAGAACTAGGGTTTGAAGCTGGGTTCAATTTCAGAGATTGATTGAGGTGATTCTATGGTGGATTTCAGAAAAGAAAGAGAATGAAAAGAAGTTATTGCTGCTACAGATCGAGAGATTCAGGAGGAAGAAAATGGAAGAGCTTGAATGGATTTTAGTGAGTTCTAAGGCTGAGAAGACCAAGGATCTGTTGTTGTTCAGATGGGGTTTGTGTGATGAATTTCTGAAGTTGAGCGATCAATAAATCATGGTTCGCTGATGCGGAGAAGCTGAACTGCGGCGCAAGACTCAGGAAATGGTTTTGGTGATACTGAATTGTGGAACTGAAGTTTAAATGGATGAATGAGCTGAGGAGTTGGATGTCATGTTGGTGTTGATGCTCGAGAGTATGGTTGAGTTGTAATGGTGATGGATACCTGATCTCAGGTTGATTTGATAACAGGGATGCCGAAACTGGTAGATGTGAGTTGCAGATGTTGGTTGAGCACTGATATGGAAAGTGACAGATAATAAGAAATGGTGACGAAGGCGCTGGTTGTTGTGGAAGAAGGTGATGAAGTTGAGTTGAGAAGAGAATGGAAATAAATGTATGCTTAGGAACTTTACAGGGAAGTTTGGAATGGGGAGTACATGAAGTTGCAGCTGCAGTTAAAGCTCAGATGGAACTGGAATTGCAGGTTGTAGTGCCTACTGGTGTGTGGCTGTGATAATGGGTTATATGCATGATTGGTGGTTTTGAGCTCAGTTGCAATTGAAGTTGAAGTGATAACTTCTACTGAGTTGAACTTGGAGGTAATACTTCTGTTGGAGTTGGTGTCTAGTGTAGCTGAAATATGAACATTTAGGTCTGGTGTTGGTAATGACTCTCAACTGGAGTAGGTGGTGCTGAGACAGTACAGCTGAAGATGGTAATTGCAATGATTTTGGTTTGCGAATGGAATTGAGTTCAGAGTTGCAGGTGGAGGTTATGATTACAGGCTTGTGCAGTTATGTTGTGAAGATGGTGGTCATGTGTGTAAATGGAATAACAGGTGTTGGTGGATTGCAGAAGCCAAGGAAGGAGATTTGAGGTTGCAGTTTTCACTGCAATTGATGAAACTGCAGGCTAAGCTGTAGATGTGCTATTCTTGATACAAGAAATCATAGGGATTGGTGGAAGCTGGCGTTCGAGTGGAGTTATGGAATGAATGAGTTGCAGGAGGAAGCCAGAGAAGGTTCAGATTGAAATGCTGCTTATGGCACTGATGCAGCACCAAAATGGCTGGTACTAGTTGTATATTGGTGCAACACAAGACCAGGTTGTGCAAGATGGGTTTGGCCTGGCAGTCAGACTCTGACTCACCTATTTAGTGTCTGACTCGTTTCTGAATCAATCAGTCTGACTCGGTTAATGCCGTTAGTGACCGTTTTAAGGTCTGCCGTTATGTTTGACCGGTAACCGGGTGGATTTTTCCGATCACTTGAACTACTTCTCCGACCATTCTCCGGCCAATTTCCGGTCATTTTACCAGTTTTTCGGCGACCTCTTTTGGGACATATTTTGACTTGGGTACTCCTTACATATGGGCTTGGTGGACATCTTGTTATTGGACTTTGGGCTTTGAAGACCTAGTTTTGGAAAGATGAAAAGCTACAAAAGGAGAAAGTTTCTACTTCTTTTGGAATCACGTATTTTCTACTTGGAACTTTGGAGAGCGGCGATTCTACTAGGGTTTGCTTCCGTTTATTTTTCATCTTCTTCAATTCATTTTTGATTATGATTATGATGAACTCAAAAGCTATGAGTAGTTAAACACATATTATAGGTTATGGGATAAAGTTGATTTCCAACATGTTATTTGATTCAATGAATTAGTTTTGTCTCAATACTTTATTGTTTATGATTCATTATTAATATTGTCATATGATTTGAATGCTAGTTTGGTTGAGTCCGGAATCAATTAGATTAGTCTTCATCTCTATTGCTAGATTAGGGTCATTATACGAAAAAGTGATAATTCCTGATTGCAAGTAGCATAGTGCCATTATTACTTGTAGTGATACATCTCTTTAATTGCATATGAATCATAACCTTTGTTAAAGTGAATTAGTGCTTTTACACGTTTGTTTGCATTGATTAGTCTTATTTCATAGAACTTATTGCTCTTAGGGAGTTAAACTTAATTGTGCTTTTACACTTTAGGTTGCTTTCTAGGTAGATTTCACAATAGCATATTTTAATGTTGTTTGTGATAAAATCGGAAAATAAACGGGATACTCTTGCGATCAAGGTATCCTAGGACTTTTAGTAAATGAGATATTAAAATTTCAGTTCTAGTCATTAATGAAAATGCATGTTTGTGAATGAAACTATCCCGTGACCAATATTTTCTCCTTATTGATTATTCAAGTTATTTTATTGCTTTCAATTTATTTTATTGTTTAGATAAAAACAAAAATCCCCCCCCCTGGTTACTAAGAAACTGAAATTTTATAACAACAAAAGCCTCTCTGTGGGAACGAACTCTTTCTTACCACATACTTCATTTAAATTTAGTTGAGTGAGAAAGTGAATTATTTTTGACGCATACGACAGCGATCAATATACTACCGGCAGCATGTCACTCGTTAAGACCGGAGTAAAAGGAGAAGTTCTGTGCAACATTATCCGAGATAAAGGTTCCACAAGGGTATTGCTCAAACTTTTCAACCCTGGTATATCGAAAAGACCGAAAGCTTATCGGACTAAAATCGCATGATTATCACATGCTAATGCAGCATTTTTTGCCCATTGCGATTAAATCAATTATGCCGCAGCCAACAAGATATGCTATTATCAGGTTTTGTTTCTTTTTCAGGGCAATATCTGGCAAAGAAATCAAGGTGGCAGAGCTAGAAAAATTGCAGTCGGATCTCGTTGTGACGTTGTGCTTGCTCTAGAAATACTTTCCTCCATCCTTTTTCAACATCATGGTTAATTTAACTGTGCATCTTACCAGGGAAGTGCAAATTTGTGGTCCTGTATTCTTTCGATGGATGTATCCGTTTGAAAGGTGCATGAAGGTCATTAAAGGGCATGTGTGAAACAGAAACAGTCCTGGAGGAAGCATTGCTGAAGGGAACCTTGCGGAAGAGACAATTGAGATTATCAGTGAGCACCAACAAAGCATGAATGATACAGTCGGAATTCCACCAGACAAACTCAACACATCTGACACTGGAAAAGATTCTTATTCTTTCAGGGGAAAACCAATGTCGTCTGCTAAGTTTCCTCTTGTTAATAAGGATATGTTTGATAAAGCGCATTTCTATGTATTGCGGAATTCGCCTGAAGTTGCTCCTTACGTTGAGTAAGTATAACTAGATCTAACCAAATAACCTCATTTTTTATTTAGTTTTTGATTCTGTGTCCTAATTTCTGTAAGGATAATAACATTATCATTCCACTGTCCAGCCGATACCAGAATTTTTGAAGGAGACATATCTTGGAATGAATGATAGACAGCTAGATCAAAAACATTGTGAAGAGTTCGCCAAATGGTTACAAAAAGTGGTAAGAGTTTGCAGAAAATGTCACTCTTGCTATGTAACTTTTGCGTTGAGACGAAGGTTAATCCTTATAATGTATTTCAGTTTGAGAGTGAGTGGGCAGACTCTAGGGAAAACTTCAATCAGGACTTAAGATGGCTATCAATCCCACTGAATGCACAAGTAGAGACATATGAAGCATATCACATCAATGGATACCTGTTTCGCACATATCTCATGATGGTTCTGTTAACCAGAATAGCAGGGTTTACGTAGAGGCAACTGACACGCACATTAGAAAAGCGGGGATTACCCTTAATCTGGCGGATTATTATGGTATTTTACATGAGATATGGGTGCTGACATATCATTCGCTGAAAGTTCCACTTTTCAGGTGTAAATAGGTTACCAAAGCAGGGGTCTCAAAAGACAAACTTGGATACATTTTGGTTGAGCTTGATAAGTTGGGACTCCAGGATGATCCTTTCATTATAGCCTCCCAAGCTAAGCAGGTATTTTATGTGCCAGACCGGGAAAATAAAAAAAAGTCTATTGTGTTAGGTGCACCTACCCAAATCTGGAAATATGCTGGTGATGAAGTCGACGAGGAATTCAGTACGACAGTTATTTGTCGGAATGAGTATAAATTGCCGAAGGTAGATAAACTTGACCTGCAAAGGACATCCAGGGATGATTACTATCGGGACGACATTAAGGGTAAAACTGCAAGGAAAGCACCAGCACCAACAGCAGTCCCTGCTTCTCAAACGACTGCATATGAGCAACCATTTCCAAGGACTAAGCGATAATGAAACCAGGTGACAGAATGTAGTTGTTTGTGTTTGCCAATAGATGAATGATTAGGTTGGAATATTTTTGGTTTTTGTGTAAGGAACTGGTTAGTGTAAATTATATACTCTTAGCCTTTTTTTTTGGACTTGGGCCTAAAATAGTCTTTGAATTAATCTTACTCCAACATCATTTTATAAACTAGAGTAATACCCTAGTTTCTACCATCTTAACCAACATTTTATATACCCTATTGATTCACTAATTCAGTCGTTCCTACCAATCTCTACTTAACAATTATTGGAATTTTAGAATCATACACCAAGAACATTGCTTGTTTGTACATACCATGTTCATGTAACACTAAACTAAATTGTTCATGTTAACTAGTATGAATAGCACGTGTGCAAATGATCTCTGAATGTCCTCCACTTGTCGCAACACAGATGACTTTCAAAATAGAAAAGTCGATTAGACAAGTCACAAGAGATATAATTTGATTTATGGAGAATCGAAACGGCGGAAGGGGGTAGTTTTTCTCACCGAAAAGGTGAGAATGCATTGGGAATCGAACCAATTAAGGCTTAAAATGATGTTTCTTTTCTTTGTTATCATTATCACAATTGCTTCTATTAGAGTCCAAACCAGAAATCCCATTTCAAATTTGAGACTAAGTGAGGGAGACAAAAATTCATCCTGAAGTTTTGAGAAAAATCTGTCATCAATCCCTTGCAATCAAAATTCATCAGAGAAGCATTCAACGCCAAATGGATATTCCTCCAAGATCAATAGAGAGCAATATCTCTGATACACCAGTGAGGAATGATAATTGCAGCCAATTGGTTAATAATATCTCCGAGAATCAGGGTACTGCATCATCCACTTCCCGGATTCAGCAAATGCCTCCTAGGGGGATTGAAGATCCTCCATTTCAAGATTGTATAACTGAACATGGAGAAAGCAGTGGTTGCGGAGGGAGTGGTGCAGTTGAAGAAGAACCAATGGCTACTGAGAACTGCTAAGAAATCTTGTCTGATGTAGATTCTGATCCTGGTGATGGTGTTAATGATGAGTTCGTTGACGGGGGTGTTGGTGGTGCAGCGGCTGCCGGACCCGGACCCATTAGCACATGGCGCATGCGGGATAGCTGGGTTGTGACTGCTGAACACCCTACCTAAGGTAAGTATGTGATTAACGAGGGGGTGGTGCTTATTGGTCTTAAATATGTTGTGGCTGGAGGGGGAAGATATGGATTTGATACTATCACTTTATCTGCTGCCGCCATAAGAGAGCTTCTTCATCGTGTTGCTCAGCCAATACCCGCTCATGGAATGCCCTATACCCTTCTTAATTATGTATGTCCTGCAGTTGGAAGAGCAACATCCAGAATAGCTGCATTTGTGGAGGCAGGTAATGGTCAGCGAAATCCAGCGAGTGCAATACCATCAGAGCAACCAGCTGAGCCAGCACCAGTCCTTGCTTCTCAAACGACTGCATCTGAGCAACCATCTCCAAGGGACTAAGCGATAATGAAGCCAGGTGATAGAATGTAGTTGTTTGTGTTTGCTAATAGATGAATGATTAGGTTGGAACATTTTTTGATTTTTGTTTAAGGAATTGGTTAGTGTAAATTATATACTCTTAGTGAAAAAGCGGGGGTCTAACAACACCACCCAATATTTCGCTTAAAAATCTGTATGGACTAACTCCAAAATACTTTCTAGAGAATCAACTAGACAATCAGACTCAATCTAGGTAAAAGTATCTCAAGGAGTTAATATCTCTCTCTTGATTTGATTTACTCAAGCTAATAGAAATCAGCGAGTCCTAATCAAATACAAGGAATAATTCGGATGGTACCAAAGACCATCCGAGGATCAATCAATGACAATCAACAACCAAAGGTTGGATTACTCTAATTGATGATCTAACGCACAACCTGTATTATTTCAATTATAACGATAAAAAATAGAATGTGGAAACTGAAATATCACAGACACCAGAAATTTTGTTAACGAGGAAACCGCAAATGCAGAAAAGCCCCGGGACCTAGTCCAGATTGAACACACACTGTATTAAGCCTCTACAGACACTAGCCTACTCCAAGCTAACTTCGGACTGGACTGTAGTTGAACCCCAATCAGTCTCCCACTGATCCAAGGTACAGTTGTACTCCCTACGCCTCTGATCCCAGCAGGATACTGCGCACTTGATTCCCTTAGCTGATCTCACCCACAACTAAGAGTTACTACGACCCAAATTAGAAGACTTGATGACAAACAAATCTTTCTCACACAGACAAGTCTATCGAAGGATTAATTTGTCTCCCACAGATAAAACCTAAAATGTTTTGTTCCGTATTTTGATAGTAATCAAGGTGAACATGAACCAATTGATAATCCGGTCTTATATTCCCGAAGAATATCCTAGAGTTATCAATCACCTCACACCAATCTTAATCGTATGGTAGCGAAACAAGATGTTGCAGAATCACAAACGATGAGACGAAGATGTTTGTGATTACTTTTTATATCTTGCCTATTGGAGATATCAAATATCAAGCCAATCAATCTGATTGTACTCGTACGATAGAATATACAAGATCATATCACACAACTACGATAAAATTAGTATCGGTCTGGCTTCACAATCCCAATGAAGTCTTTAAGTCGTTAACCTGGTTTTAGAAGAAGAAAACCAAAGGTTAAAGGAGAACCGACTCTAGTACGCAAACTAGTATCATACGTAAGGTGTGGGGATTAGTTTTGCACAATACTAAAGGTCTCATTTATATAGTCTTTCAAATCAGGGTTTTGCCTTGGTAATAAAGCAATCAATATTCACCGTTAGATGAAATCCTGATTTAGATTCAAGCTAATATTTCTCAACCGTTAGATCGAAAAATTAGTTTGTTATACACAAATGAAGTGCACGCTTCTATGTTTGTTAACCGTACCCAAACGTGTACATTGTTGGTTCAACAATAGTTAACCAAATGGTTAGCCATATGAGCATTCCATATCAACCATGTTCTTCTTCACCATAACTAGTTCAGATTACTCAAAAGAACTAGTTAGAGAGTTGTTCAATTGCAAGGAAATCTTATGTAACTACACGAAACACAATTGAAGCAAAGATGATTTGATTCACTTGAATCGGTTCATGAACTTTTATAGCCACGGTTTGGAAACTGCACTCCTTAGTATTTTTAAAGCTTAAGTTCAGAAATCATCTTCAGATATATAACCTTCTTAAGTTCGCACACTAGGTTCGCGGACTTAAGCAACCTGCAGAGTTTACAAACTCCAGCAGAAAATCTCGGCAAAAGACCTTCCGCCGGTTCGCGGACTGGGTTCGGTGACTGGTACTCACGCAACTAGTTTGTCAACTCCAGCAAAATTTCTCGGGATGAGAATTTGGCAGTTCGCGGACTTGGCAACAAGCCATTCTTACGGTTTCTCTTGATCAACAAAGTTCGGAAACTTTGGTTCAAGGAATAGGACTTATACATAAATGTGTTTCCACAACAATGCTTATGTCCATCATTGGTTATGTAATCTAAACTCTCATTTCAATCATTGAAACATTCTTAGAGGACGTTATATAGTTGTTACACAATTTCTCGTCAAAGCAATTTTCAAGATGATTGAAACATATCATGACTTTCGGCACTAGGTAAAGATAAACTTGGTCGAAGTGAAAAGCTTACCAACACATATTTCGAGATATAGATAGGTGAGGTATACTCGGCTCAAAATACCAAATGTGTATAATCTAAGTCTATATATAGCATACGACTTTTTGTCTCAAGAAGTAGGAGATAGAGTAGATATACTTTTGAGTGACAGATAAGTTCAAGTCTTCACATACCTCTTTGTCGAGAAGTTCCACCGGTTCCTTGAGTAGTTCTTCTACTTGTATGAGGAATCTCCATGAAGTCCTAGAGCTTAACTACACTTTCTATCCTAGTCCGAGACTTAGCTATAATAGACTAGAAATCAAGACTTATAGTTTTCATCACTAACATTGACAAACATGCTTGAGATAGCAACGCATGCGAGTTCGACCAAGCAATGCTCTAACAATATTCCCCTTTGTCAATTTTAGTGACAAAACTATCAATACATATGGAATACAAAAAAGATAAAGAAACTTAAGTAGCTCCCATTCCACATGTCTAATCTTCAACGTTCCTCGAAATCTTCGTCACTTCCAAGTACTTCAATGATCCCAAAGGTTGTAAGTTTAGCATCACCGTTGTTGAAGATCCGTAGCTATAACAATGAGAAAGCATCGGTCTCGATCATTGTTATACAATGTCATAGTATTATTACACAGCGTCAAAGTTCAATTGTATCACAACTTCAACAAATACTAGGGTGATATCACTCCCCCTTAGTCTATACTCCATCTCACATGGAAACCACTCCCCCTTACATAATGACCTGAAGATCATATGTATTTGTAGTGTGAACTACGTATTAATTCTCCCCCTTTTTGTAAATAAAATTGGCAAAGGTACAAGAACGGGATCATAATGAAATTTCCGTAAGAGACATTTCATGACTAAAAAGAAAGAACACACATCATCTTATTTAGATGCAATCATATATCCGAAGCTAATAGCATTCATCAAGGAGTTTAAAGATACAAGATAACCCCTCTAAAATTCCACAGCCGCACCCCTCAAGATATGACCATTAAGCACAAGTTCAAAATAACTCTCCCCCATTTGATGTCATTCCCGAAAGAACAACAAGAGCGACCTTAATTTCAAAAGAAAAGAAGGATTTTATTGGACAACAAAAACCATAATAATGATTTTTTATATCCAAAAACTCAATCAAATTAATCACAAGTAAAACCCGTGACTAATTTAATCGGTATGCGCAATCAAATCAAACACAAAAAGTGATCAATTCAATTGTTTGTGCTCAACATAATAAAACTCATGGAGACAAAAAAATACTCAACTAGATTAATTACAAGAGAACCCATAATTAATCTAATTGGAATACACAACCAAACCAATTACGAAAGTAATCAATTTAATTGTCAATTGTTTTGCTCGACATAAGAAAACTTACGGAGCAATAACTAAATAACCAAACAAGATGATTAATTTGTTCAAAATTCTCAACATAAAGTACCTTACGGAACAACCAACAAAGCTAATAAAAAATAATCAACTTGGTTGTATCGTGCTCAACATAAGACACATTACGGAGCCTCACGGTATTACATAAAATATGGATCAGTAAAGATCAATACTGTGGAATACAGAAGGATTCTTTATATCTTCCATCACTATTCGCATAACGACATTCAATAGACATAATCCTTGTAAACATAAGATTTTAACCTATCTTCCGTCAAAGATTGACAATATAGGATTAACTTTTGTAATTGTCAAAAGTTGATTCATTCTTTAACCAATACATGAATATCGATCACAAACGACTTTATTTTTGACAAGGTATGGGACAATCATAGTTCACGGACGCAAACACACATATCCCATAATAATTTGCAATATATAAAACCATAAAGATTAATACTGCAAAAATCATCTTCCAAACAATTTTAGAATTTAAACTAATAAATCTAAAAACATGAAGATGAAAACGTTGGACATAGCTATGTGTAATCACAATAATTGCTATTCCAAACTCTAGTAATCCTTCTCAAAACAAGAATAAATTCTCATAAGAAGTTTCCTAGGCATCAAGACAAACTCGTAATGCACATATAAGATGATTTGTCCTTAGAGGGTAGAATCAATCTTTTCCCTCGGATTTACACCAAGAATAGCTACCAAAGGCGTATAAAAATATTTTCTTAAAAGAAGAACATACAAAGTCATTAACGACCATGCACTATAGTTCACATAAGATAATTGTGAACATTCAAGAATCCCATAGTAATGCATAATAGTGCCCGTTCTTGAACTTCCTTCTTTGTGATTCACCAACAACATTCTTGTAAAAGCTACAATGAGCTTAGAAGAGTATTACTCCAAGAATACAAGTGTCCAAGTCCAAGAGAAGTGGAACAAGTGCAACGAAACGGAGCAAAACACTCAAAAAACAAGAGACACGACAAATACCAATCTTAACTCATCCAAATTCATAAATTCTCATCTCCATTTTAAAGAGAAATCAAAGAAGAAGAGAATTCAAAAAGAATGAGGTTATTCCGAGTTCGGACGAAGAAATTACGGCTAAAACAAGTTTACTGAATATCGACGTCTACAGGCAAGTACGCATACGGGTTTGCAAACGAATTTTCATGACTTGGAGCAGTTTGCAAACTGGGTATGCGAACTTAAACCCCTGGATTTTGATTTTAAATGATGGTATGCATACTTGGTATGTGTACCATGAAGTCCAAACATCCCGAACTATTATTTTCAAACCTAAACATTTAAGAACCTTAAACACAGATCAAGTTAGGTAGAAAAGAACGATAAGAAAGGTATGTGAATCATTATAAGTTCTCTAAGCAAACAAAATCACAAATCTTGCTCAAGTTTATAGACATACCTTTTTAGATAAATCCAGTTGAATTCTACAGCCTTACCAAACATAATTTGTGCGCCCCAATTTTTGTGCTTCCCTCACCATATACATAACATGGCATTCCTTGGTGAGGATACACTTACAACACACTCAAGTTATGTTGATGTGAACAATGTCTTGCTCACCACAAGTGACTTTTGGATTATCATGAAAGATCACTTTTAGAACCTTTCACATCCAAATCCATCCTACCAAAGAACTCTTTAAGTTCCAGCATCATGGATATTGCTTTCTCCATAGTCATGGAAATTTCTGGGAGATCTTTCCTTTTCACACTCAAAACATCATTCTTTGGTATCCACTTTTGAATGCGTTTAGGAACGACCGAAACCTTCTTCCCATTACTCTCTTCAAGATTTTCCGGAAGAGAATTCGATTGACTATTCTTTTGCAAGTTAGTCTTTCTCCAATTGGGAGCATCAGATCTTGTCTTCGTCTTTACGAAGTTATCCTTTTGATAACCATTACGATTGTGAAAAGGATTCGTATGACGTTTATAGGCCAATCTAGGCTTATCACAACACTGATTCCTTTGCCTAAAGGTTGGACAGTTACAACCTGTGACGTTAAGAGGATTAGTCTTAACATATGATCTTGGTTTCATAACTTCTTGTGATGCCCAAACAAGAACATCATGAAGTTTTTCATTCCTTATACGGAAACGACATCTCCTTTCCAGGTGACCTTTATTTCCGCAATAGTGGCAAACATAAGGAATGTTCTTACCTCGATCTGTATGTGCTGACTTTGGAGGTTGATATACTTTTCTCTTTCGAACCTTAACTACCGGTGAAGGTATTTCACTTTTGACATCAGTGGAAACCTTTTGTTGAGAAGAATCACTAGCCTTGACAAATTTTACCTCTTTGCTAATACTTGGAGCATCTATTCCCTTATAGCCCAATCCTCGTGTATCACGATGATTTTTACTTGCTCCTAGCATAGTGGTTAATTTGCTTGAACTAGTATTGAACTTTTTCAAGTCATCTTCCAATATCTTGATTTTATCAAGAGCAGTAGCTAAATCAGCCTCAAGGAGTTTTTCTCGAGCGAGGCAAGCACTTTCTCTGTCATCAAAACTAATTTGTTGAGAGTTAAACCTTGCTTTAGATTCTGCAAGTTTTTTTTCCAACAAAAAGTACTTTTGATAAAGATTATCACGTCAAGTGACTTCATACATAGGTTTTCATCAGAATCCTTGAGGATCGATTCGTTAGAACGATTCGAAAAATAAACAACTATGTAGCATCTTCTCAATTTCTTGTTTTCTCGACAGAGAGGAGTCAGAAGAGGTGTGACATGAGAACTTGTAATATTCTTCATATTCCACGAATCCAAAAACTTAACATACTCTGAGACTTCCTCATCAACATCTCTATCAATATCTGAATCACCTTCATTAGAAATTTCATCCAACTGTTCTTCTAAGAGAGTTTCCCAATCAACAGTTTTTACATCAAGAGAATGTTTTGATATTGACTTAGATGTGACAGTTCTCTCAGGTGAATTCAAGCTTTTAGAATCATCTGGTAATTTTTGAACTGCTACGTTAGTAGAGATAGACTCGTCCATAATCAGATCGCTACAAACACAGACTTGTAAGGTCTTTAATGTGTTTGCCTGCTCTGATACCAATTGAAAAAGCGGGGGTCTAACAACACCACCCAATATTTCTCTTAGAAATCTGTATGGACTAACTCCGAAATACTTTCTAGAGAATTAACTAGACAGTCGGACTCAATCAAGGTAAAAGTATCTCAAGGAGTTAATATCTCTCTCTTGATTTGATTTACTCAAGCTAATAGAAATCAGCGAGTCCTAATCAAATACAAGGAATAACTCGGATGGTACCAAAGACCAATATCCGAGGATCAATCAATGACAATCAACAACCAAAGTTTGGATTACTCTAATTGATGATCTAACGCACAACCTGTATTATTTCAATTATAAAGATAAAACAATATAATGCGGAAACTAAAATAACACAGACACCAGAAATTTTGTTAACGAGGAAACCGCAAATGCAGAAAAACCCTGGGACCTAGTCCAGATTGAACACATACTGTATTAAGCCGCTACAGACACTAGCCTACTCCAAGCTAACTTCGGACTGGAATGTAGTTGAACCCCAATCAGTCTCCCAGTGATCCAAGGTACAATTGTACTCCCTACGCCTCTGATCCCACCAGGATACTGCGCACTTGATTCCTTTAGCTGATCTCACCCACAACTAAGAGTTTCTACGACCCAAAGTCGAAGACTTGATGACAAACAAATCTGTCTCACACAAACAAGTCTATCGAAGGATTAATCTGTCTCCCACAGATAAACCCTAAAAGGTCTTGTTCCTTCTTTTGATAGTAATCAAGATGAACAGGAACCAATTGATAATTCGGTCTTATATTTCCGAAGAATAGCCTAGAGTTATCAATCACCTCACAATAATCTTAATCGTATGGTAGCGAAACAAGATGTTGCGGAATCACAAACGATGAGACGAAGATGTTTGTGATTACTTTTTATATCTTGCCTATCAGAGATATCAAATCTCAAGCCAATCAATCTGATTGTACTCGTACGATAGAAGATGCAAGATCAGATCACACAACTACGATAAAAGTAGTATCGGGCTGGCTTCACAATCCCAATGAAGTCTTTAAGTCGTTAACCTGGTTTTTAGAAGAAGAAAAACAAAGAATAAAGGAGAACCGACTCTAGTACGCAAACTAGTATCACACGTAAGGTTTGGGGATTAGTTTTGCACAATACTAGATGTCTCCTTTATATAGTCTTTCAAATCAGGGTTTTGCCTTGGTAACAAAGCAATCAATATTCACCGTTAGATGAAAACCTTATTTAGATTCAAGCTAATATTTCTCAACCGTTAGATCGAAAAATTAGCTTGTTATACACAAATGAAGTGCACGCTTCTAGGTTTGTTAACCGTACCCAAACGTGTACATTGTTGGTTCAACAATAGTTAACCAAATGGTTAGCCATATGAGCATTCCATATCAACCATGTTCTTCTTCACCATAACTAGTTCAAATGACTCAAACGAACTAGTTAGAGAGTTGTTCAATTGCAAGGAAATCTTATGTAACTACACAAGACACAATTGAAGCAAAGATGATTTGATTCACTTGAATCGGTTCATGAACTTTTATAGCCACGGTTTGCAAACTGCATTTCTTAGTCATTTTAAAGTTTAAGTTCAGAATTATCTTCAGATATATAACCTTCTTAAGTTCGCACACTAGGTTCGCGTACTTAAGCAACCGACAGAGTTTACAAACTCCAGCAGAAAATCTCGGCAAGAGACCTTCCGCCGGTTCGCGGACTGGTACTCACGCAACTAGTTTGTCAACTCCAGCAGAATTTTTCGGGATGAGAAGTTCGGCAGTTCGCAGACTGGGTTCGCGGACTTGGCAACAAGCCATTCTTCTGGTTTCTCTTGATCAACAAAGTTCGCAAACTTTAGTTCAAGGAATATGACTTATACATAAATGTGTTTCCACAACAATGCTTATGTCCATCATTGGTTATGTAATCTAAACTATCATTTCAATCATTGAAACATTCTTAGAGGACGTTATATAGTTGTTACACCATTTCTCGTCAAAGCAATTTTCAAGACGATCGAAACATATCATGACTTTCGTCACTAGGTAAAGATAAACTTGGCCGAAGAGAAAAGCTTACCAACACATATTTCGAGATATATATAGGCGAGGTATACTCGGATCGAAATACCAAATGTGTATAATCTAAGTTTATATATAGCATACGAATTTTTGTCTCAAGAAGTAGGAGATAGAGTAGATAGGCTTTTGAGTGATAGATAAGTTCAAGTCTTCACATACCTTTTTGTCGAGAAGTTCCACCGGTTCCTTGAGTAGTTCTTCTACTTGTATGATGAATCGCCATGAAGTCCTTGAGCTCAACTACACTTTCTATCCTAGTCCGAGACTTAGGTATAATAGACTAGAAATCAAGACTTATAGTTTTAATCACTAACATTGACAAACATGCTTGAGATAGCAACGCATGCGAGTTCGACCGATCAATGCTCTAACACTTAGCCTTTGTTTTTGGTTTTGGGTTATACTATTTTGGTAATGATGATCATCATGGTACTGAATTTGGTTCAAAATTAAGTTAGCAGTTTGGATTTTCATGTTAACTAGAGAATGAATGTATGGATTGTTGAAAAAAAATTGATTCTTAAATCATGGTGGGGTTTGTATGCAGATGGGTTTTAGCAATGTTGGATGAGTTTGGATTTGGCTATACTGATTGTTGAATAATTTATATCATGTTAGGATTAGTAGTAATAGTACTAGCTGCTTGCACATAGATTTTATTTTTAGAATTGGGCCTAAAATAGTCTTTTAATTAATCTTACTCCAACAACATTTTATAAACCGGAGTAGTACCCTAGTTTCTACCATCTTAACCAGTATTTTATATACTCTATTGATTCACTAATTCAGTCGTTCCTACCAATCTTTACTTTACAATCATTGGAATTTTAGAATCATTCACCAAGAACATTGCTTGTTTGTACATAAATTGTATTCAATCCATTACTACTGAAATCAAAAGAGCAAGAAAAACTGACAAATTTCTTCAAACCCTTCAGACCTACATCCATCACAAGTTTAATACTACTAAAATTCAAACAACTAGAAGAACACAACCGGTTTAATTACATCTAAAGAAGCAAACAGAATACCAATTCTAATCACCCGACAGGCTACCAGTGCCATTACAACTTTCTTAATCTTTATTTCTATGATTTCTTCTTTTGGTAAAATAATCCGTTTACCCCCTGCCTTGTTTAAATAATGGTAGTAGCTTAGCCATAAATGGTCTTTTATGAAACTCGGTCAAGTGTCTGTCGCTTGGCTATTAACGCCTTTTCAATGCCATGAGCACCCTCTTCAAAGCCGTCATTACTCTGCTAAACCCTATTTCCAAAGCCTAAATCTAGTCGCTTAATTCATTAGCTTTTACTCCAATTAAGAGGTGCATTGTTAGGTCAACCGTTTGGTTTTACGCATTCATAGAAGGCAAGTCTATCAGATGAGTTATTTATAGCCATTCAGCTGCAGGTTAACTTGGTAGAGCATCTTGGACTTGTTTTTGTTGTTGTCTTCTTGTTTGATGTTGAATCCATTAAAACACTTAAGCACCAAAATATTTAATGGATTCATCAGCGAACAAGAAACAACAACAAAACCAAGTTCAAGCATTAGTACTAGTGTTTGGGATTAAAAGGGTGAAAGAGTAGTAACGGAGGAGGAAAAGGAAATATAGGTTTGGGGTAATAGGGATGAATGAGTTGGAGAGCATGAGGAGGAAGAGGAAGAATTTCTTCTTTGTGAGTTGCGGAGCATCAAATGATTCATCTATAGATTGTAACTATCCTTTGGTCCATATAGAATAACAGAAACAGGTTATTGTAACTAATCTTAAGCAACTATAGATGGGCAACTTGGTGGATTGATTCGTCTTGTTACCTACATCCTTCGAGTCGAGACCATGCGTTCGAATTTGGGAAAAAGCTTTTTTATTTATTTTTTGAAAGTCAGTTAATGACTGTTGGGCTGGATAGAAAAAGGCCCTCAATAGAGCTGGGCCAGTGCTGTCGCAGTTACAGCCCATTTCATGTATACCCATACCCAGTAATAAATAGAACTGGCATGTCTATAAACGCACACTATGGACACGCATACTAGTGTGTCTAATAAAACCAACTTTTTAACCACGCATATAAACCAGCGTGTCTATAAAACGCATATAAACCACGCATATAAACCAGTGTGTCTATAAAACGCACACTATGGACACGCATACTAGCGTGTCCAGTAAACCGAACTTTTTAGCCACGTAATACAACCGGCGTGGCTATAAAACGTCCACTATGGACACGCATACTAGCGTGTCTAATAAAACCAACTTTATAGCCACGCAAATTAACCGGCGTGTCTGCAAATCGTACACTATGGACACGCATACTGGCGTGTCTAATAAAATTAATATTTTAAACACGCCTCAAGTGGCGTGACTATTTTTATGGACACGCCACAACTGATTAACGTGGTCATAGACTGGTCTATAAACACGCCCAATCAAAAAATAAAAGTTAACGTGGCTAAACGGTCTATATTTGGACACGCTACTATCTCTGGCGTGGCTGAAAGCACTTATATTAACACGCCTATAGAACATGGCGTGTCTATAGGGTAGAAGTATACCCTATAGAGACGCCAAAACCAAAAAGGCGTGAGAGGCAAATTTATATCTGGCGTGGCTAAAGGCCATTTCTGTACTAGTGAAAGGGTTTTGTATATGTTGGGAAGACCGGGAGAAATAATAGGACAAAGATGAATAAAACAAAGTGCCCTTTCAAGATCGTTTTCAACCTCAAGAATAAGAATAAGTCCTTGAACAAAGATGATGAATATTGGGTTATGAATAAAGATATGGATTGTCTTCATAACCACCCACGTCCATGTGTCCTTCATGGACATGCGAAAGTAGCGTGACTCAAACCCAACGAATTTCTAGAAGTGGATAAAATGACACGAGCACGTATGCCACCGTCTAGGATTCTTAGTAAATTGAAAGAGGACGACAAGAATAACAAGTCGACTATGCAAACTATCTACAACGCAAGAAATAAGATTAGAAGACTCAATTTTGCAAGGTAGGATGGTGATGCAACAAGTGATGTGGTCAGGGGTGAAGCATAACTACGCTTACCAAAAGAAGTTGGATGACTTTGGTCAAGTGACACACCTTTTTCTTGCCCACCCAGAATGCGTCCAATTGGCTCTCTGCTTCCCAAAAGTTATTATATTGGATTGCACATACAAAATTAATAAATATGAGATGCCGTTGATGAAAATTATTGGGCATACGTCGACAAAGGCACCGTTCACCATGGCTTTTTATTTCTTGAAAAACGAGAATAAAGAGAATTATGTTTGGGGGTTAGAACAATTGAAGTTAATCTTCCGGGAGGGTGCTCTTCCTAAAGTGTTCATATCCGATCAAGATTCATCGTTGATGTATGTTATTAATAAGGTATTTCAGGATGCTTTCAACTTTCTTTGTACGTTTCATATATGGTGCAATGTGAGGAAAAAATGCCAACCAATAATTCAACCACTTAAGATGAAAGAATTAGAGAATATTGCTAAACTACCGGAGGAAAAACGAGTAGTGAAAAAGAGGGAATTCTTGAAACAATATGAACAAAATGAGATATTGTGGGCTTCTTTTCATGGAGAATGGGAAGCTTTGGTATGGTCAATCACCGAGTGTGACTACTAATTTTCCCGTACTCTACGTAATGTATACAGCTCAGAGATTCGGATATTAAGTAGTATTGATATCTCTGTTGAACTGATAATGTTAAGTAATAAAAGGTATTCAAGATCACAATAATAACGAAGAACACATATATAATGTAAATGGAACTAAGTTATCGCGAGACACAAGAGATTACGTGGTTCGACTTTCGTCTACATCCACGGGGTAATGAGTGATTGTTTGTATTAAATTTTGGTGGTTACAAAGATATCAAATGCTTCCCAAAGTAATAGAGAGAACTCAAGTTGAAGTAAGTACTTAAGTTATAAACATTAAAGAGGTATAAGCTTAAGACTAGATCTTCTTCTCCTAGGTATTGAATGCCCTTGATTTGTTGGTGAAGCTTGGTATTTATAACCCCTTCTTCTCCAGGTATATCTTTGTTGTCTTTGGATCCATCGTTCCTTGATATAACTTTCATACAAATGGTACCTTCGTTCACCGCGTGCTCTCTCCAGTCGGACCTTGCCACCTCAGCTGACCCACGTTCCTTCGGGAACTTCCCAGGCTCAGTACAGATTGTACCTTCGTTCACCGCTAACCTTTGCCAGTCAGACTCTGTCACATCATCTCTCTCCACGTGCTTTGATTAAGCGTGTAGATAAGAGATTTGTGCATTTAATGCTGATTAGATATGTCATCCACCTATGTCCCTTCGCCAAATGTCTCTCTCTAGACTAGGCTTTACTTTTCTATCTTGGTCGTCGAGGTATCCCTTCTTCGGATAAGATAAAGTAGATCTGCGAAGGTATCTTCTGCTACTCAGATTTCTCTGTATAACGAGGGTTATACAGTTATCTTGCATGCGACCACTGAAACCGCGACACGTGCTCCATAGAATATTGATATTCACACCGAGGATGTCTGTAAAGAAAATGTTAAAATGCTTATTCGTCATTGGAGGACCGACTACCCCGACATCATTACTTATTTGCTCAAAGATGTGTTGGAACCTAATAAACTAATAAAGAAAGGTTCGTATCTTGTTTCACAAACCTTTGGGTGGATTTTCTTAGTGGAAAGTGACACCTTAGTTCAAGGATGCATTCGGGAACTTGGTGCAAGTTCCAACACAGTTTGGTTTTGGCTACTTTTATTGGATTTTGACTACCATAATTAGGTAAGCAATTAGCCGACTTAGCCACAGTTTGATTTTGTAATATAGGTTTAGTTTGTTTCTTGGCGTTTCCCTCTCTGGGAAACCCAACCCCAGAATATTTTCTTTTGTTTTTTTACTTTCATCTATGTTGTTTGATTTTTCCTAAGCTCTTTTACTTTATTCATCACAGGAATAGATGTTGAATCATGGAGGTCTGTCTTTGAATATGTGGATATTATTATTGCAAATTTTACTTCGCCATGGATGGTGACAGTCTGATTGGGGTGATGTTAGGTTTACTAGCAGATTAATGTAAGCGAGGAAAATAAGTCAAGATCAATAGCTAATGCAGACTTATGCAAACCCATATGTCTTCAATCCCATCATCACCAGTGGATAAATACAGTATAGGGTTACAATCTGATCACAGGTTATATGAGCTTTAAGACATATGAGTCTCCATGAATCTGCCATTTGTTCATCAACTACTTCCTGTGATTCTCACCTAAGTATGGGTAGTCTTCTAATAAACTTTGATTTATGTTGTCGCGGCAGTTTTTTTTTTTTTTGTCTGATTTTGCATCATTTCAGAGCATATGGAATATGGATTATTTATGTGAATGATTTTTCCATCACTTGGGTTTTTATTTGTGTGTTTGTCTGTCACAAGAGAGGCTACCATCCGGATTCACAGCTTGGATCAGGCTAGACTTTCATGGAATGTATGATGGTTAATTTGCAACAGGGTGCAAGGTGAGATTTACAGCTTCTCCACCGCTTGGTTCTATAGGTGAGATTTACAACTTCTCCACTGCTTCAATACCGTGGACTCATGCTAAACTTATGTCAGTCCATATGTCTCTAAGCCCATCCGCAGCGGATTAATGTAGTGCACACTTGCAATTTGATGACATTGTTGATTTAAATTCGTTCACTTGGATACAACTGAGATCGCGGAAAAACTCAAGGAAGCAAAGATAACAAAAGATTAGCTATAATCAAAAACTGACAATCCACTATTGCCTTTCCAAATTTGGGATATTCATGAGTTCATTTTTGTACTAAGTTTTAATAGTATATTACCATCATCTTTCAGATTATTTGAATCCCATGAAGCTTGCCTTTTCACATACGGGATACAAGACAGAGAATTTGAATACGAATTTGTGTTGCAGTTTCCTTCCTTTAGGTGTTGGGCCAAAGTATTCATGAGTGGCCCAAGTATTTACCAGTAGATGCATCCAAGTTCCATGAGTTTTTAGATCCCTTATGGCTTCTACCTTCCATGAACTCTATTATGAAATTTGTACGACGTCGTCGGATTGAAAACATAGACCGACAGATTTTACGGCAAGACATATGGGTAAAATAAATGGAACTTGGACCAACATTTTTTTGATGGTCACAAGTTATAGATTATTCCCGAATCGTTCTTTTTTTGAGAAAGGAATTCATGGCATGAAATGGTCTATTATGTAACTTTGCTTCTTTGATTGGTGACAGGATACAAATGCATCTGCCAACAACTGCTGAACCCATCGTCATGTCCTGAAGTATTGCGCCTGTTTGCTGTGTCTGCTGGGTTTGGACTACAATTGAAGAAATCCAGAACTATTTTTTCGTGATGACAATGCGGTAATGCACCTGCTCATCTACATTTTTTTGCTGTTCCCTTTCAATCCTTCTTTCTTTTGGAAGTTCCTATGCACTTTTTCTCTAATTACTCTTTCACTTGCAGTGTTTCTGATCAGTTGCAAAGCATCTGATCTCAAGCATGTGGAAATAGCTTAGTCCCAATATATTTAAGTGTATACTCATTAGTGAGTGAGTTGCACAGCTTTTGCTAAGATGTTGAGCCTTATTTGGATAAGACAGGGTCCAGATTATTAACATTTGCTTGACTACAAGCTCTTTCAAGGGGGTTGAATCAACTTTCAGGAGGTCCACACTCTGCTTTGTAAATGGTGGAAGGATGTCTATTTGGGACTTTGTTTCCGAAGATGACTGCTTACATGTTAATAAGTAAGCTGAAGGTAAAAATCTTCTGCTCGATAGCCCTTTATGCCTGTGAACCATTTGCGCACAAGTGTCATTATCCTAAACCCAATATATTAAATCCCACTTACATTAAGAAATGGTATTTGCTATCTTAGATCAAATGGTGGAGCGCGTGGTTCTTAACCATGTAATTGTGGGTTCGACTCCCACGGATGGCACAATTAACTTAGTTGAGAAGGCTAAAACCTTACCTGCTTCCTATGAAAATATTAGCTATGCAAGACACTTGCATCTGACTCCCAAGAATGACACAGATAACTTAGTTGAGCAGGCTAAAACCTTACCTGCTTCGATGACAATATTAGCTTTGCAATACACATGCATAAATTTAAAGCATGTCATATATCATTGTGGTACCCGTAGCAAAAGAACGCCAACAATCCTAGAATTAGCCAACATGAGGTCTGTGCATCTATTTTTTAGTAATGAATTGGTAATAATATAATCCCAGCCCAACTCTTTCATGTTGCACTTAGCAAGGTAGTCAAAGCTAAACAAACAACACCACTTGCAACAAGTTGTCGCGAAAGATAATTTAAATGGGAAAAATTAGTAATTTTAGCCCTTTCCTGAATTTCTATAGTGAGGTCGCTTCTGTAGAATACATATACCAATAATTCTTTGTGTTCTGTCCTCAAGTGGTAATAAGGTCATTGTATAGGTTAACAAGGTCATGGCTTTTGAGACAGTTAAACAGTTGAAAATACCGGTCTAAGATAAATATCTCCTGCAGACTTTATATTAAGTACATACTCAACATAAGTATATTTCCCAACAAAATTCAAAACTCAGGTGCCATAATTTATGTTGCCGTGTAGCATATAAAATGACATACATGATTGCTTTATCCTACCGACTTGATTCGGGGTTCATTTCGGCCACTCATGGTTTAGATGGAAAAGCGATCCAAGTACAACAAGCATCAGGCGTGCTTTGAAGTATATTTATTAGAGGAAATAACCGATATTTTATTAATGTTAAGCATGCATAGAGTTGAAAATAAGAAAGCTCGTAGGCTGACTTCAGCTTTCCGTTGCCACTTAGGACAGTGATTTCTTACCGTTAGGTAATGAGTGGAAGATCGTCCAGATCTGTTCACTGCTTTGTAGGAATTTAAATTTATGCTCTTGACGAGGTTAGTTGCAGTACATTGTTCATGTACTACTTTAAATGAGATAGTGTAGATGGGTATGGATGCTTTGGGTGGGATGAATAAAAAAGAGAAATTCCAAGGTGTTCCGAGCTAGGAATCTAGAATATAATCATGGTAGGGGTTTGCAAAATAGGGAAGACTTGATATGAAATGAATAGATTAAATTTATCAGAGAGTATGTTGCTTATTGATGAAATAATACTCATTCTATCGATTCTTAGGTACTATATGATATGAGATCCATAGAAGGCCTTCTGGTTCCAAAAATATATTTGATCTTAGTAGTTTAAGCTTGATGTTACTACATTCACATTCTTCTTTACGGAGTGTGCGAAGAGCAGATGTAAATAGGGTTGTAGGAGGGGCCAAACTGAAACTCAACGTGTTATTAGAACTGCAAGTCATGGCGCAGATAGATATCAGAATTTTGTTACAAAAAAAAATAAAATGAAAACTTAATTAGCATGACAAATGTATAAGTTGTGAGTCATAAATATTATCTGAACTATTAATAATTACTTAGATTTGGGACTACCAACATGAGATTATACGAATTATTAATAATCGCTTCAAGAATTTATTTAGGTATTGTTCTACCCTCAAAAATTTTATTGGATGTTATTTTCTACATCTCCCGGTTCACCGTTGTTGAATGATTTTATGTTATAGGTGATGATTGGGTTGGACTCATTAGGAGATCTTAGTGAAAAACCTTTGAAAAATGAAGATGGTCTACTACTCTTTAAGTCATGGTGGTATTATGTATCCAATTTTCTTTTGTGTATAGGTATGATTCATTCTTTGGTTGGTACAAACAAAGTGGATTAGAGTCATGGTGATAGTTGCTCCAACAAATTAACTGTTTAAATATAACGCTATCCCATGCCCTTTCATGTTCAAATACGGAGGATTGATATTCAGAAACCTAGGGAATTTTTTCCTAAAGTGATCCAGTTTCTAATGAAATATTTGGATTGAATAGGGATTGAAAAAACCCATGAAAAGTGAATTGAACTACAACGGCAATAGTGAGCACATGCAACCAACCAAGCACATGAAAAATGAATTGGAGCAGCAAATTTAGAGTTGTGAGAAACGGTGTTACGGTTAAACTATTATTGTAAAATTTAGTTACCGACCAACAATTGATTATAATTACATTGATATTATTGTTAACATTTGGGTTGGTATTTTAAAAGTCATATGGTTGATCTTGCTTTTGATATAAGTTTTTATCTGCTCATATGGTTCATTATCTCAAAGGTTTTCGATGGTGATCCTACTGACACAACAGTGAGATAGACTTCTCTATGTTAAGAATTCTACTAAACACGAGTAACTTGCTACTTCAATTTTGTTAATTGTTTTATGTGAGAAATCTTTTTTGAGCCACCGTGTCTATGCATTGTTTCTCTAACAGCTCCAATGATCGTGATAATCTGATAATTGTGTACAACAAAGGAAAGGTACATGATTCTTCCGTTTCAGTTTCGTTATCAATTTTGTAGCGATTGACCATTCTTTTTTGTCCTTGATGAACAATCCACTTATTGTTTTTGGTCGTTTTCAAACTGAATTAAGATTCACTTAAGCGTGCCAAGCCCCAAAGCACATGAAATATGAGCTGGAGAAAGCACGAATCTGTTAAAATTTCACCTTCTCCTCCAATGTTTGATCTTTGACTCAATTACAAAATTTTATTCATGTGTAGATATGTTATGGTGGGCATTTCAACAAAGTACTAGAAACATGTATTACGCAGTCGACCATACAATATGTTCCTTTTTTATTTTTCTACGGTAAAAATAATTGGTAACCTAAAAAAAAAAGTTTGAGATTCAGATGCTGGACAATTTACAAAGCTTAATTAACCTAATTTTTATTTTATTTTATGGTTTTCATTTTCTGGACACTCAAATGAATATTTTCCTGTTTTTAAAGTGAGAAAACTTTTTCAAGAATTTCTGCTAGACATACTTTCGAGATCTATTGAAGTTGAATGGTAGGCATAACACGTTTTAATCATCACCCATATATCTTTCTAATGATGATTGTGAAACTGAATTGGCCGAAAATCGAGGATGAACATCTATGATATGAATATGCTTCCGATCGCCCCAATCCGTGTTTTAAGTTGAAAACATATCTTTTTATGAAATAATCTAGGAAGAAACTTTTTCGGGTCATCTTGCATATGTGTACACGAGTAAATTCCAAAACATCGGTTACCTTAAATTCCAAAACATCTGTTACCTTATATTATTTTTTCTTTCTTTCAAAGTCTTGAATAATCTAAAAAAATCTGAATGGTGGAACAGATTCACAAATTTATTTGTGCTAAATTTTTGATGAAAAAGCTAATCCAACTTTTTTCTCAAATGCTAAGAAAATGTATCGTCCAATGTCCACGTGGTTGTACAAACCGAATCTCCCTATATAGAAAAAGAAAAATGCACTAGGTTAACTAAAGGTTGTTGTATGTTCTCGGATGAAGTTGGATATCCAATTTATTGTCAGCATAATGAATGACGGAATTGTATGTAACTAATTGTATGTAATTGAAGTAAGACAAACCACGCAAGTATTGTCACTTCCAACCCAATCAATCATAAATTTTTAATTGTCACATTAACATGTATGTTATTAGTATTATTATGACATTTATTGAAAAACATTGACGCAAGAGTTATATGATGATTAAAATAAAAATATGCATGAGGGGATCTTGATCTTTGTCATATGTTGAATGTCAAGAGTTATCAAGAAAACATATTATCAACAACCAGATGTCAAGAATTAGATCATCTAACAAGTAATTGTATTGTTGACGAATACACATGGGACATAGTTGTTGTTCAGGGATCCAAGATCATACTGAGTTACTTAGAATATAATACTAATTTGGTATTATAAGGTTTCACTTTTCATAGGTCCCTTGCATGTTCTAAGTTGTTAGATAAAAAATATCTGACACGATCAATATAAGTCACATTGTAATTTAACTGTTACGTTCACCTAATGGGTGGATGATGTTCACGTTTATTCAATGGACATTATTCAATTATCCTGGGATCAGCGAATAAGAAAGCAACAAAGGATTATCATTAGCGATATACATAGATAACAAATCATGGACTGTATCAATGGTGATACCTAGATAACAAAAGCATACTGATGATATTTGAAAGTGTTTCCACATAACATACCAAGTTAAAAATCTTGTGTAAAATGTCGAAGACTACACGACGCATGACACTAATCAAAAATATTACAGAGCCAATTGGTAAAAGGGAATCAAAAGGTTGAATCTCTATGCCTCAAAGGGAAATTTTATAATTGTTAACTATAAATATGTTTTGTGGTTTAACAGGTTCACCAAAGTGAAGAATCGAGCTAACCTGAACACAAATTTAATTTCGTAGATATCAAAAGTGCATCGAAATAATTGACCGACACCACATCCATCTTAGTATGAACCAAAATACCTTTTAATATTCCATGCGCCGTACATAAGTGTTGATGGTGCTTTTTAGTTCGGGGTCAAAATCGTAAAACCCTATATTTAGCGTTGTGATCCTGCAAAGGAATAAAGGACACTTGAAAGTAACGAGTGCTCAAACCTCTTTATTTACGCATGTATTGAACAAACTCAGTATATGTATATGAAATTCATTCAGAATGGTCTGCATAGTAGCAATCCCAAATATTCTGTGAATTCTATTTTTATGCCAGCATTATTAACTAATGCGTGACTCGCTTGGTATTTTCCATGCTATGTTCTCAATCGAACTATCAATACTGACATGACATGACGATCAATGCTCACTCTCAGCAGAGTGGCATGAATCTCCCAAAGTGCTAGTATTGGGATCTGCGCAAAAATACTCATACAGGCTACATCTCTCTGACAAAGAGATCAACGCGTTCACATACTTTTAATTAAAGTTAGCGTGATCAAACACATATTTATTCTTAAAGAAAATCTAGACTGTCAATATCAGTCTCAAAAAACAATCATGGCCACACAACTTGGCCGCACGATTTAACAAGCATAGCTAACTCCTAACAAAATTAGGCAATCAACGCAGTGACCACCGGCGGGCCCACTAGTGCCCTAGCCGATCGAGTCCCATTCCTGCGGTCACAAAGTTCTTTGAACGCCGATCCCAAACATGGGCGATCACGCTGTACAAGAATAGCTTGAACGAGTTAAGACCGTAAAAAACGGTCTCAAAAGCTATCATACCCGTCCAACTTCGCCGGCCTAGTTGGACGGCTTAGATCGCACTCCAAACGATCAAGGAAGTACCAATGCGTTCGCCACCAGCCCAATATTATCCCCTACCAATCGACTTGCTCATAGGAAGTTAATAGCACACCAAATCGTTCGATTGAACTAGGGTGGACGCGGATGCTTTGAAGCCCTAATTGGCGTTTGCGGCAACGCATTACTGCCGCAAATCAATCACGGCCGTCCATCTTCGCCAGCATAGTTGGACGGCCTAGATTCAATTTCAGGAAACCAACGAGATGCTAACGCGTTCACCGTCGACCCAACTCCATCGTTGGTCGATCGGCTTGCTCATAGCAAGCTTGGAACGCATAGAATCGTTCAGCCAAAGTAGGGTGAACGCGCAACTTTGAAACCCTAATTGGCGTTTGCGGCTGTATGTCACTGCCGCAAATCGATCATGACCATCCATGTTCGCCAGCCTATTTGAATGGCTTAGATATAATTCTAGATGGTCCAGAAGATATCAATGTGCACACCAGCGATCCACCTTCACACATGGTCGATCGACCTGTTCGACCTAAGTCTCAATGCCTCGAAACGCACGCCAAAGAGGGGTGGGCCACACGGCTTTCAAACCCTGAATTACATCAGCGACAACATATAACTACCGCAATTCATCTCGTCCACCCAACTTTGCTAGCCTGGTGGACGACATAGATTTATTTCTAGCAAACCAACAAACTAGCATAACATTCATCGTCCATCCCTTCTCCACGAGCAGCGATCGGCCAAGTAATGGTGTGTCCCTAGAATCACCAAACGATCACCCAAAGATGGTCGATCATTTTGCCTCCTTTAAGACGCTTATCCGCGACTTATTCAATCAAGCTCAAAAACAACGATGCTTCACACACATCGATTAATTTGAGTTGCTTTACATCATCGAATACATACATATTTTGGCCTCATAAACAACTTAGTTGTTTCACCTAATAGTATCATGTGCTATTCTCCGTGGCAGGTCCCACGACTTGACCCACTCATTCGAGACATCAAACATGTCACAAACTGGGGGATGCTCACTAGGGTATTGGTCTGGCGGTTTACAGCATGCGGCGTGCAACGCGCCCATTACGAGAAAGTGTTAGGAAAAGACGGACGATTATCCGTAATGAGAGTAGTGGGTGAAAAAGTGATCAATTTTTCTTCATAGTGGAAACATGACGATCACCACCATCTACACAACACCACTACTCCATTACTCAATCTCCTCCACTTCCTACGAGATCAGAGTTTTGCGCTCAATGACTTGTATAAATAGGATTTCAGCCTATTTCAACAACCACACTAAGAACACAAGTGTTATCAACACAAGTAGCCAGAAACCATTTTCTGATACGCAAGTCATAAACAGCCACACCTTCAACACTCTGATTTCAAACACCTTCTCTGCTTCCCTCCTTAAGATCAACCCTTCTCCTTCACCTTGTAACCGAATTGAATCTGGAACCATTCTTGGTTTAGGCCACAGTCTTACAGATTGATTTCTCGAACCTAAAATCATTCCCGTGCAGTGCATTTGTTTAGGTTTTGAACTCGTTTCTCATCAACACATCCCAAATTACCAAAAACAGCAGAATCAGTTTTTACCCCAAAACAACTGGCGACCACAGCGGGAGATTAATCTCTCGTTTGCAAAATCAATTTTCAATTTCATTTCAATTTTCTCAAAATTCAAAATGGTGGATCTTAGGTCTGGATCGGCGACCAATTCCGATGGAACTAGCACTGACAATACTCTCGGCGTTGATGTCCCTGTCAGTGGCGCTACCATACAGCCTGTCAATATGATCAATGCATCTCGTGGAACTACGTCCTCTACTACCAACACCAGTGGAGCAGGAGATATTCCCTCGGTAACACCTCCCATCACCAGAGCCAGAGCAGCCGCAAACCCCAACATTTCTTCAAGTGTAACGCCTCCAGTCGTCACCAAAGCAGCTGCTACTCCCCCGTCAGGACGAGGGGTCGGAGGAATCAGAGGAGGCCAGCCTCCTATTACCATTATCGATTTGATGGAGAGGCAAGAAATTCTCGCTAAGGCTCAGACATACATGGCTTCGACTCAGAAAGAGGTACTCACTTTCCTCAAGATATTAACAGAACAATTGCCACAAGAGTCACGACAGCCCCTGGAACCAACAAGGAGTACCTTCGACACGCCCGGCGCGAGTGCTTCAGCAGGACGTCCTTACCTAGATGAAGAAGCTTGTATTTCTCCTGAACGCCCATGAGAAAGGAACCATCCATCCAACTTCATCACTCGTGAGGATATGGAACGACTTCTCCAAAATCGAGGCAAGGAAAACCCGGTGGACCTGCACCAGCACTAACCTTCATATCCTCCTGATGTGCAGAGAGATCCCCTACCGAGAGGATATTCCTCTCCTCAGTTTTTCCTTTATGATGGTACTGGTAACGCTCGCGAACACATTTCTCGTTTTCTGGAATCTTTGGGAGAACACGAATACAATCACGTCCTCCGCCTGAAAGAATTCTCAAAATCGCTTACTGGAAGAGCATACACCTGGTATAACAACATCGCACCAAATACCATATTGAACTGGTGTGAGATGGTCACCGTCTTTTACAAGAAGTATTTTTTCGTGTCCGAGCAAATCACTTTCTCGGACTTGGGAAGAATGTTTCAGCGAAACAACGAGCATCCGAACGATTACTTCAAGAGATTCAGAATCCAAGCTTTGCATTGTCACGACCCGAATGTGACCGAACAACAATTGGTGGAGTCGTGCATTAACGGTATGGTTCCAATCTATCGTGCTTTGCTGGAAAACTTGCGCTTCCATACATTCTCTGAACTTCATGAAGCTGCTAAACGATCGACTACAACTGCACCGGCACTTTTAGAAAGAGCCAGGACGACCAGGGGTGAGGATGCGCACGAAACCCGAGGAAACAGGCGTCTTATCAACAAACAATACAACATCGGTCCTTCTGTAAGCGTGGTGGGTGAAGGAGGAAAAAGGAAAGCTCCAGCAATGGAACAACAACCCAAACGCGCAGCGCCAGCGCAGACGACTCCATCCCGGAAAGCCACGGCTAAAACTCCTGAAGCTGGAGATGCTGCTCCAGACTTCCCATTCCCAATAGATGAGGTCATTGAACTCCTGGAAGCATGGATACAATATGATGCAATCAAGCTACCTCATCTTAGACGTCCGCCAACTAAAGAAGAGATGGAGAATCCCAAATACTGGCGTTATCACAGGTTCGTCAATCACCCGACCAGTGACTGCAACAAGTTGAAGCGGATTTTCAAAGGGAAGGTGGATGCGGGAGAACTTCAACTAGGAAATGAAGGAGTCAACAGGGACCTTCTTCCTGTCAGGAGTTGCATGATTTCTAGGGACTCTGTTCACAAGACTGTGCAGTCTATGATGGAACGTTTATGTGAAATTCTGTATTTGTCTAAGGTACAGCGTCAAGACATGTTTGGGGCTCTTAACCGTGTCGTATCAGGCAAGCGTATGTTTCCAGTTAAGGAAGTTCCTCCTGAACCTCAATCCTTCCTAGGAAACGCGAGATGTAACTGGGGACTCCTGACCCTCGCTCGCTTGAAGGATGTCGAGTTTGACAACGCGCTGATTGATGTAGCACCTGATTTCAACATTGTCACAGTCAAGGCCCTGAAAGATGCAAAGATTTCGAAGCAGGAAGTTCTTTATTACCCAACCATAATTAAAAATTATGAAGGAGAGTTTAGAGACGCTTGGTACATCGACCTCGAAATCAAGATAGGATATGCTATGACACGCGGTAAGTTTTATATTGTGAAATATTACCCGAACTACGATATGATTCTGGGGCGCTCGTGGGTGGATAACAACAAATCAAAGTTAGGAGTGTGTCCCTTGCCAATGTCTATACCTGAAAGGATTACCAACAAGCCGTCAAATCCCGAAGATTATCTATTGTCGTATCAACAACTTGCCGATGTGACACAATTACCTTGAGAGAGCCCATCATCATACGTTAGAAGATTCCGAACCCAAGTAAGTCTCATCGAACAAACTTTTTTGCAATCGGTCACTCCTCCTTCTCCTAAGTCTCAGAGACTCTCTCCAATCAACAACCCGTCCGTCACTAGGAGATGTGAATGGGATGCTGGTCCTTTCAAACGCTTTGTTAAAAGTTTAGAAGCTGTCTCGGTCAAAGACGGCAAGCCCAAGGATCAAGTAGTTGTACAACGCCCAAACCCATTTCAAATTGGAGATTTGGTAATGAAGGCGACCGCATTTCAAGTTAGGGATGTGACGGTGAAAATGACCGCTCAGTCTGATTCACCTACAAAAAGGGAGGATAAGCCATACCTGGTGGAAGATGTTATCTTAGGCGGTTACTGTAAGCTCATCAATGCGGACAAACTGGAAGGCGTGACGATTCACTCACGATGGCTCAAAGCCTACAACACCTAAAACGCTAAGCTACCATTTCCTCCATCGTCCTCCACACCTAAAACGTTGTGCTACCTTTTCCTCCAGCGTTCTCTTTAATATTTCTTCCAGCAATTTCCTCTTTCATGCAATATTTGTAATTCCTCCAAAAATGATTCCACTGCTTGCATTCATAATTAGGTTTTCATTTTGTCAGTTAATTAAAGTATTATTTTCTTTTAGAAATCTCTTTACTCCTGAATCATGACACATAAGTCTTGAACAAACCTAAAACCCTCACCAGTACCCATCAGTCCAAACCAGAAAAAACAAAATCCTAAAGAGAAACATCCTATATCTTTCGAGAAACATTGAAGGCCTATATACAGGAAGAAAATGGCAAAGGGGATTCGTATGATCATTAGGGTAAAGCTCTTGGAAGAACGATCTACTCCAACAATGAAGCAGCATCACCACAATGGGATTTGCAAAACTCTGCCGACTGGAAACAGGTTCGTGGTTAATCTCTGGTTTCTATTATCGCATCCTCCTTCATTGTTTGGAATCGTGAGCAATCATCACGAAGACAGTACACATAAAACCCATCACTGGTTATATGCGTGAATTGATGACCTTACTGGAGAGCGTCACAATTGGGTCTCAAGGTAATGTGAATAGAGAACCATTGTTTAATTAAACCGAAACTCAGTCACGCGGAGCATAAAAAGGAATGTCTACAAACTATGAAAACGTTCAACAATGAATAAAAGCTACAAAAGGAAATCTAGTCATTGAAAGAATCAACAACATTGTCACAGAAACTGTTGGAAACTGATGCAACGCCTTCATCGCAAGCCTGCATACTCCAGGAAGCATCGACTTCCCCTTTTGATGCCGCTTCGACGCCTTCCTCAATAACTGCCTCAATATATCCTCCAGGAGATGCACCGACATCATCCTTAGAAGATTTTTCGACATCTTCTCCGGATGCCGCTACCATGATTCCTTCAGCATCCACTTCAGTATTTCCTCCGGCGGTTGCTCCAACACTTTCTACGGAAGCTACTTCGATTTCTCCTTCAGTAACTGGCCCAACAGCCTTCTGAGGATACTCTGGTTCGTCCATGTCAGAATCGAGGATGATGATTCTGTTACAAACAGGGTAATCATACTTGTTTTCACTGGAAGGCCGCTCATGATCGATCCTTCGCCGCTTTAGCCGAGCCGCAAACCTTTCAGCTCTCGCGCTTGGCATCTGAGACGCTTCGATGCGCCTCCATTCTTCCTCCATGTCGTCCGAAGTAAAGAAAGCCTGAGCACGCTCCCGAACTAAACGTAGTTGCAGAAGATACATATCCTGTATAGCACGACCGGCTTCATGAAACGGAGGATCTATTTTGACCATCACCTCCTCAAACGCACTAGCCTCGGGTTTGTCGACTTCAAAGCTCTTCTCTGGAGAAGTAAAAGAGTAACCATCACCAGCAGTTCCCATCATGCACTGCAAAAAGGGACGTTATGATCATACTGGCAACTGGTAAATAAAAATCGTTATTATCAATCAAAAACCAAACTGCATAATGAACATGGAGCAATACCTGGAACGAAGAAGAAAAGCATGGGAGAAAGCCTCAGCGTCTTCTTTATATTCCGGAAATCAGCTAGATCCCGCAAAGAAAAGGAGTCTCTACTTGCCGTGTATAAAGGCTCTGGATACGGAATAACAATCAAGTAGAAACTTATATATCTGATGATAACCGACGTGCAAAGGAAACGTGCCTTACTCAAGAACCAAGCCAAGCCTCTATCCTGGTAATATGCATCGACCTCGTCTTGTGAATTTCTTTGTCTGTCACCATCTAGTGCTTACCCGCAACAATGTCACCGTTACGTGCTAAGCAGGGGACTTAATGTTGATGGTGGTTTTTAGTTCGGGGTCAAAATCGTAAAACCCTATATTTAGCGATGTGATCCTGCAAAGGAATAAAGGACACTTGAAAGTAACGAGTGCTCAAACCTCTTTATTTACGCATGTATTGAACAAACTCAGTATATGTATATGAAATTCATTCAGAATGGTGTGCACAGTAGCAATCCCAAATATTCTGTGAATTCTATTTTTATGCCAGCATTATTAACTAATGCATGACTCGCCTGGTATTTTCCACGCTATGTTCTCAGCCGAACTCTCAATACTGACATGACATGACGATTAATGCTCACTCTCAGCAGAGTAGCATGAATCTCCCAAAGTGCAAGTATTGGGATCTGCGCAAAAATACTCATACATGCTACATCTTTCTGACAAAGAGATCAACGCTTTCACACACTTTTAATTAAAGTTAGCGTGATCAAACACATATTTATTCTTAAAGAAAATCTAGACTGTCAATATCAGTCTCAAAAAATAATCATGGCCACACAACTTGGCCGCACGATTTAACAAGCATAGCTAACTCCTAACAAAATTAGGCAATCAACGCAGTGACCACCGGCGGGCCCACTAGTGCCCTAGCCGATCGAGTCCCATTCCCGCGGCCACAAAGTGCTTTGAACGCCGATCCCAAACATGGGCGATCACGTTGTACAAGAATAGCTTGAACGAGTTAAGACCGTAAAAAACGGTCTCAAAAGCTATCATACCCGTCCAACTTCGCCGGCCTAGTTGGACGGCTTAGATCGCACTCCAAACGATCAAGGAAGTACCAATGCGTTCGCCACCAGCCCAATATTATCCCCTACCAATCGACTTGCTCATAGGAAGTTAATAGCACACCAAATCGTTCGATTGAACTAGGGTGGACGCGGATGCTTTGAAGCCCTAATTGGCGTTTGCGGCAACGCATTACTGCCGCAAATCAATCACGGCCGTCCATCTTCGCCAGCCTAGTTGGACGGCCTAGATTCAATTTCAGGAAACCAACGAGATGCTAACGCGTTCACCGTCGACCCAACTCCATCGTTGGTCGATCGGCTTGCTCATAGCAAGATTGGAACACATAGAATCGTTCAGCCAAAGTAGGGTGAACGCGCAACTTTGAAACCCTAATTGGCGTTTGCGGCTGTATGTCACTGCCGCAAATCGATCATGACCATCCATGTTCGCCAGCCTATTTGAATGGCTTAGATCTAATTCTAGATGGTCCAGAAGATATCAATGTGCACACCAGCGAGCCACCTTCACACATGGTCGATCGACCTGTTCGGCCTAAGGCTCAATGCCTCGAAACGCACGCCCAAGGAGGGGAGGGCCACACGGCTTTCAAACCCTGAATTACATCAGCGGCAACATATAACTGCCGCAATTCATCTCGTCCACCCAACTTTGCTATCCTGGTTGGACGACATAGATTTATTTCTAGCAAACTAACAAACTAGCATAGAAATCATCGGCCATCCCTTCTCCACGAGCAGCGATCGGCTAAGTAATGGTCTGTCCCTAGAATCACCAAACGATCACCCAAAGATGGTCGATCATTTTGCCTCCTTTAAGACGCTTATCCGAGACTTATTCAATCAAGCTCAAAAACAACGATGCTTCACACACATCGATTAATTTGAGTTGCTTTACATCATCGAATACATACATATTTTGGCCTCATAAACAACTTAGTTGTTTCACCTAATAGTATCATGTGTTATTCTCCGTGGCAGGTCCCACGACTTGACCCACTCATTCGAGACATCAAACATGTCACAAATTGGGGGATGCTCACTGGGGTATTGGTCTGGCGGTTTACAGCATGCAGCGTGCAACGCGCCCATTACGAGAAAGTATAAGGAAAAGACGTACGGTTAGCAGTAATGAGAGTAGTGGGTGAAAGGGTGACCGATTTTCTTTCATAGTGGAAACATGACAATCACCACCACCTACACAACCCCACTACTCCATCACTCAATCTCCTCCACTTCCTAAGAGATCAGATTTTTGTGCTCAATGACTTGTATAAATAGGCTTTCAGCCTATTTCAACAACAACACGAAGAACACAAGTGTTATCAACACGAGTAGCCAGAAACCATTTTCTGATACGCAAGTCATAAACAGCCACACCTTCAACACTCTGATTTCAAACACCTTCTCTGCTTTCCTCCCTAAGATCAACCCTTCTCCTTTACCTTGTGACCGAATTGAATCTGGAACGGCCATTTCTTGGTTTAGGCTAGAGTTTACAGATTGATTTCTCGAACCTAAAAGCATTTCCGTGCAATGCATTTGTTTAGGGTTTGAACTCGTTTCTCATCAACACACCCCAAATTACCAAAAACAACAGAATCAGTTTTTACCCCAAAACAATAAGATACATATAATTGATAACATTGTTGGGAGATTGAAATCTGTTTCAGATATTGCGATGGTGGCATTCAATGGTCAAAAAGGGTCCAGCGAATCTAAAATGAGAGAGATAGTCATTGAAGATACAAAGTAAGCAACTTTGTTTTAAAATTCATATCACGTTGAGTACATGGGTGATGAAGGGAACCACGAGCAATCGCGGTGTCTAGATTATGGACTAGGACCCCTTAATAAATTGATGATTAACCTTATATTATTAAAAAAAATGAGTTGATATGAAGGTAACTCTATGGGGGAAGGTGCATCTCAATAGAACATGGTGTCATAGAAGGACACAAAAATACTTCGATAATTGTAATTATTGCAGGAAAGTTTGTAAGCAAGTTTCGAGGTTAGTGATCCTCTACTAATTAACCACGTCATGTGCCGACATTAACATTTATTTGTTCATCTGGCATATAATTACACCTTGCAATAGGTACACTAGCATTAGCTACAACCACTACATCTAGAGTGTTGATCAATCTCGACATACCAGATGTCAATGAATTTAAGAAAAAGTAAGTGTGCATAATAGAAGATAGACGATATGACATTCATTACATTTGAAAATTTGAAAATTAATTTATCCAGGCTTAAATTAGGAGACAACGAAATTACAAGGACTGGCTCTCTACAGCCGGATGATTCTAACGAAAACAGAAAGACTATACAGGAAGCAACTGATATGATACAATACAGTGAAAATATGGTAAGCGTGTATTTAGTTTAATTTTTTACCTGCTAGAATAAAACATATATAAACGTGAGTTTTTCCGAGTAAATGGTACGAAAAAACATTCATGCAAGGCAAAGGTACTATGCTTAGTTGAGAATAAAGAATGGTAGTATATGGCATGTAGCACATATAGTAAAAAGGTTGAGTATGACGAAGACTAGGAAACATGGTGTAGAAAGTGAAATTTGTTTTTTGAAGTGGACATACCATGGTGAGAATGAATGTCGTGTTTTTTATATATGGATGGACAATATATTGAGACTTAGTAACGCCTTAAAATATACACAGGTATAAATTAAATTTGGATGTAAAGGATGAAAAAGATACTGCAGTCTTCACGGTGATGGGAAAGATAGAAGAAAAGTTGATGAAATGCAATGTGAAAGAACATGTAGATTACCTGGAAAAATTCAATGAGGTAACGACATATTAGCATGAACAATTAACTTGATAATAGATAAATGTACCGTGAACATATGCTCACCATATTATTTATTACCAAATACAAATTAACAAGGGAGAAAAAGCACATAGGTGGTTCGGCGAAATCAACGACCACACCTTTTTTTTCCTTCAAATTGGTAATCCAGGATTACAATATAAACGACCAATCTGAGAATTTTACGGTCCAAAAAGTATTCAATCCAGAAGGAGTATCAGAGGATTCATATGCTGATACGGGATGCCAGGAAGCTCTGCAAGCAATTTGTACTAAAGCATTTTTTTTCTTCTAAGTAATGACAAGGATGTGAAGCTCTTTTTCTCCATATGGTCCAGGTCGCGGAAAGAATGTTACACATACTACCAAAGATAAGGACGAAGAGATGTATAATAGGGTAGGAAACGTCCATTAAGTAATGACAAGGAAGCAAAGCAGCCAAAAAGACTCTACGAAGACCGCAAAAGAAAGTAGACTCCTATAGTGAATAGTAGGTGGCCGATGATTTTTCAATAAAAATATGAAGAATAATGGATTGGTTTAGCTGTATCTATTTCTTCTAAAAATAGGATTCTTAGAAGATTTGATAACTCTTTTCAGTACTAGCTTCTACATTAAGGTTCAGTTACATTGTTTAATATTTATTTTTAAAATTAATATTTTGGGTTATTGTTCTATCTTGGCATACTTAATGGATTATAAATCTATGTTTATCTTTTTTTAAGGATTATTGATGATATTCCCTAAAAATTACCTGAAGTGCAGTATTTATAATAACGGTACCTATGGAAAATCAAGTTAACTTTTTTGATTTCTTGGGTGGTGCTTATTACAGACTGTTGGGCCAATCAGTTCTTTGAAAATTTAGTTTACGATAATATTCTATTATTTACCATAGTGCCAGTAGTCCGACGGTAGCTTAGACCATAATGTTTTGCAGTTTTTTGCTTAACAACTATGTTATTAAATGGGTTCAGGTGTGTTCCCAACAGCTTAGAACACCCGTCAAAGTTCAGTCAAGCTTTAACTGCTCATTGCAACCAGCACTTTGTTTGGATACTCATCTTATATCACATTTAATATAAGGTAGAGTATTCGAGTTAATATCTCCAAGTGTAGGTGAAGTTGGGATGTAGCAAGTCATTCATCTCCGAGTAACTATTTATCCTATGGTTTGTGACCTTTGTTCAATTTCCATGATTAAGATCGAGTTACAGGGTAAGTACTTCCTATAAGATCAGTACTTTCAACAACAAATCGGACTTACTGAGGTGGAAACACAATGTTCACAATAACCGGGTATAGTTTTTCACGATGCTTGGATATTTAACAATGTAATAAAGGGTAAGTGGTTGCATTAAACAAAATTAAAGCATAAACATGTATAGAATCAACAATGGAACAGAGAATAGATGGTTGCACTGACAGTACCTATTACATGTTTGTAGTATTTGTTTTTAAAAGTTTCGACGCTTCGGGCCACAGGAGTTGCAAACTACATGTAATGAGCTAATTCACAGCCAATACAACCAGATCAATATATAGTTTTTTTTTAACCCAAGATAAACAAAATATCTGGATTTCGATGAATAACTATTTTAAGAATTTATTAAGTAGTTGCTTACGGTATGATTTTGTGAAATTTTTTAAAGTACGATGATTAAAATCAAGTTACAGGGTTAGTACTTCCAGCGGAAAAACTGGCTTGTTGAGGTGAAAAATCAATGTTCACAATAATATACATGCACACCACAAATATACTTACGGGTTTGTACCCAACTCAAAAATACCAAGAAAAATACAAAACATTTCAAACAGTCTACACAGTTTGCTAAAACTAGATGAATTAAAAGCCAACATAAAAAAAATAGGCTATATAAACCAACAGAAGGACAAAATGAATGATATAACATATAATTTACACCACTTCATTCCTAGATAGAGCTATCATAATTATGTGGAACATTAATTGTGAGATTGTATTACAAACCGTGAGTGCGCCTGGCGGAATAATATGCTTCTACAATGTTTGAGTTATTGTATTGTAAGATATGGTCGCAATCACATGTGAAGTATCCAAATACCTAAAAAAAAAACATTTCAAACAATCTACACAGTTCGCTAAACTAGATGAATCAAAAAAAAACCTATAAAATAAGGTATATAAACCAACAAAATGAGAAGATGAGTGATATAGCATATAATTTACACCACTTCATTCCTAGATAGGGCTACCATAATTATGTGAAACATAAATTATGAGATTATATTGCAAACCGTGAGAGGGCTGGAAAAACATGTAGAACAAAAATGCGTGCCAGAGAAAATTTTGTGGTTCTATAATGATTGGATTATTGTAGTGTAAGATATGCTCGCAATCAAATGTCAAGTAAACTACATCTGCTTTGCTAAAACAGAATATCATACTGTACTTTTTAAATTTATACGATATTTTAATAAAACACCACCAATTTAATTTTTTATGGAGTCGACTCAATTTGAGCACCTCTGCATTAAATTATTTTCGAAGTATATTGAAATATATTTTATAGAAATGTCACCTCATTTGTTTCTCCAACATAAATTAATCTTTTATTTTGATTTCTCTATTTCGGTCTTCAATAATGATGATTGGTTTAAAACTAACCAGAGATAAGTGAGTGATGTTTTTTTAAGATACGTATTTGCTGAAACTATTAACACTAATGTTATTAGGCGTTTACTGATCCGTTCATACGGAATGGAATTACCTTAAATACCAAACAAAAGCAATTGGATTTTCAGATCCACACCAAATGGATGGTGCTAAAGCTAATTACAATGTAGATATACGGGTTATGAATGCATAAAAACGGAAGATAAAGTTGATACGTTAAGTTACCTTCGCGACGTAAGTTGTACTAAAACCTGCTTAAATGCAGATTTAAGCAACAACTTGGAAGGTTGATCCGGGGCCGTAAGGCCCCGGTGATACCCAGTAACTTAATAAAAATGGGTCCTTAGTATCCCATTGGAATCATGAGATTGTTCTCTACAAATTATGCTTACTAACTTAATATCAAATTCGTACTAGAAGATACCTAAAATCGCTCATCAAGATGGCCACGAGGGGCTATTTTCGTATTTTTCAGTTTTGACGAGCCATTTTCGAATACCTATATCTCATTCAGTTCTTACTTAAATGATGCAAGTGTTACCTAGAATATAAAACAAGGTTTGGATAAGTTAGGCAAGATAAAGAATGGCCAAGATTTATTTAGGGAGAAGCTAAATCAATGGTTGTGGTTGTTTATATCATTAATTTCTCATAATAAATATTTTATTAACATGAACTTTCATTAAATATTTTATTAGTCTTTCATTATAAATATTTTAAAATTATCTTAATAAATATATTTTCATCATTACATATTTATTAATATTTTCTTATAAATGACTTATGATTGTCTTAATAAATACTTTCTCCCTTATAAAGCATAGTTTGGACAACTTAGGCAAGTTAAAGAGTGGTCCGGATTCATTTTTGGGAAAGCTAAATCCATGATTGTGGTTTGCTTTAACTAAAATTAATCATTATGAGTGTTTTATTAATTAGTGTCTCATTAATCTCTCATAATGAATAATTTATTAATTTTTCATCATTTAATGTCCTCTTAATTAATCTAATAAATATGTATTTTTACATTAATAAATAATTTTAATAAAAATTATATCAATAGAAATTAGTGGTTAGTAGTGGAAAAAATAGTGGCTGGCAGAAGCGGTGGTGGTAGAGGCGATAATATTAGTGGTGGTGGAAAAAATAATGCCGAAGGGTGGTTTTATGGTGGTGATGTTGGTGAATAGTCATGAACATTATTAGTTCTGTATATTTACAAAACATGCAAAATTGTGACGTGAAAGATGTAGTTGGTCATCAAGATTGATAAAAACAGATATCATATTTTGTGATAATATGAAAAGTTGGCTACAAAAATTTGTGATTAGCCAGATTATGAAAATTTGGCTATCACCGGTCGTCGGGGTTTCAATCTATTCAAAACTTTTTGGTCTAGAAATGTGAGATTTTCTCAAGAACCAATTTTTCGTTCATATTTGTTTAGACTTAGTAGAAATAGAATATTGATTTCATCTTGATTCAAAAACAGGTTAAAATAAAATTGTTTGCAATACAACAGAGTATATAACAATAAAAAATATAATTGAATAAATTAATTAACAACCTAAGTTTGTTCAATCAAAACTTTACTCATGATGTGTGTGATTTAAAATTAGAGGTATGCCAAACGGCCAACGGGAGGACGCGGCGGTTGTGGTGGAGAAATAAATGGTATTAAATGGTTTTGTAGTGGTGGCGGCGGTTGATGAGTAGCAATAGGCTACGTTAATTTTGTGTCGCTACAAAATAAGTAACATTATAAATTAGAAGTTGTGGTTGATGGTCTTATTAATAAAATAATCTCGGCTAAAATACGTGAAAAATCAAAAAAAAATAAACCAAAAAATGTCATGTTATATATTTACTACAAACAATCAGGCACAAGGTAAAATCAATACACAAAAATTACTTATTATTGGGAGGTGTCATTATAGTAAGGGATGTACCCTAGATATGCATACTTTTCTGCCTATTTCTTTGTATTGTACGAGAATATGATCCGTACCGTAACGGTCCAGGATTTGATCAATTATCGATGAGTTTTCTTGTACACCAGATACTACCTCCAAAAATTGGGGATATTTTACTGTTGTATTCGAAAGTTGAAACTGTAAAACCATACCTACTATACCATCGACATTATAAAATCATGCAACTCCAATATGGTGGAATCTTTTTGAAGATAGTGGACCCAAGCCCATCTGAATGCCGTGGAACCCTCCGAAAATAAAATTATTTTATGAGAAACTGTTTTGTGGTAGGTTCATTACAATTTGTGTGGCAAGTTTAGAGGGGTTAATAAAAGAACTTTTTTTGGGCATACCAAAAACTTTCTAGGCATATTGAATAAAGACAAAAAAGGTTGTGAAATAGCAAAATCAGATAACCTTTTAACCCAAATTTTTTTTAATGACAAATCTCCCCTTTACGTATTAGTGTTAGTAATATTGATTAGTGATTAAATATTTTGTTTAGTGATTAAGATAATTTTCAGAATTATAAAGGTTGTTTAGATGATTTTTTGGATCATGGTTCGGCAAAACAGGTTGAGGTTCGGTTCACATCTATGAGCCGAATCTACCAATTGATGAACGGTTCGGCTCACTGAATCTGTTTACTGCATGCGCCGAACCTATAATTTTCAATTCCAATCCTTTTGCTAGACACTAGTTCGGCTTATATGAAAGTTTCATAGTAAGCCGAACAACATCCTGAATAGCGCAGAAAAAAAAAATTACTGGTTCGACTTATATTTCTAAAATCGTATGAGCCGAACATCAATTTGTTATTTTTTGGGTTAAAATATTGTTATTGAATCGGCACATATTGAGAATATCGTAATAGCCGAACCTCGTAAATGTGCTAGGTTCGGCACATATTATGATTATCGAATACGCCGAACCCCTATGCATCTCTATCTGTGACTAGGTTCGGTTTGAAATTTCATGAAATTTCATGCCGAACTGTTCATATACACTCACAGGAAGCTTTTATGAAAAACATTTCGGCTAAAAACGCAACTCAATTTTGAGCCGAACCCAACACTGTAACCGTCATTTAATCGATGAAAAACAGCAAATAGGAGATTGGGTTTGTAAAACTTACTTTCTTATCCTCATTTCCGGAGTTGGAGATGCAGTTGGTTTAATTTCTGGTTCAATTGGTGGTTGATTTTCAGTTTCTACACCTTCATCTTCAATTGGTTCTTCTTCTTCAATTGATGGATTAGAAGACGATTTGGTTTGCCTAGTCCCTACTTTTCTTTGTACGAGTCATTATGTGGTTGAGTTTAACCTACGATCAAAATTTTACGAATCGACAATTAATCACGATGATGAACTTTTTTTTCGCAGGAGGGGGAAGAGTTCGGCTAGAGGAGGAAGAAGAGATGTTAAGGGAAACTGATTTTGATTTTTTAGAAAACTGATTTTAGATTTTTGTATTAAGGGTATATAGGTAATTGAACTACCCATAGGGTACCCCTTATAAGGTCACCCAAGATGAGACTATTGTTTTGCATGCCTAGAAAGATTTAGTTGTGCCCAAAATCAGGGCTCTAATAAAATCGATGGAAAATGATTAATCTAACGTGAGGTTGGTATCGGGGATAATCTCGTATGACTCAGTCATGGTGGGCCCCACCCAATCCTAGCAGACTGCCCTTGCTAAACTCTAGAGTGGACCTCCAAGGCAGAGTCACCCAAAATTATCCCGGTATCCAGCTCACGGCGGATGTAGAATCATTGAAAATTGATAGGGTGTGTTGGTTAAACTACAGTACGAATCACAAAATATAGGTTTCTGGCACAACTCTCCAATGAACATTGTAAATTTAAGACCCTCTTGGAAGAAATATATATTATCGGGTTTCCACATTTACATGTTCACTCCACCTGTCCATCAAATTCAATCTTAGAAGTTTCTTTCCTTGATCCACTAATATACACTCTTTACTGCTAAGAAGCCATACAAAGAAAAAATCGGGCTTCGCAGAAATCAAACTAAAAAAAATATATAAAAACTAAAATATATGAAGAATTCCCGAAATAAACTTCAACATCTTCGTTAAATTTCAATGAGTTTTTATGCATGGAGAACCTGGTTTTTTCTACTCAACTTTACAAAAAACTTAATGAATGAGACTATGAGAGGGTAAATTTTAATGAATGGGACTGAGCGGATAAATTGATGAAAAATAATAGAGAAAAAACCATATCATATTGTGCGCAGACCATCATTTCAGGTAATTTATTATTAGCACACAAAAAAATCCTTAGTTTATTTCCATACAAAAGGTATGTTCAGAAGTTCAGAATCTTCAAATAACCAAAGTTAAAGAAAAATGTTAAGTTACAATAAACCCCAAAACAGAAGAGACCACTTTCGTCAAGTATTTCATGTAGTGGAGAGCTGACCAAAATTCTAGAAATGTTACATTTTACCCTTGACCCAAAAAAAGGAAGAAGAGAATACAATGTCAAATATTCTTATTGTTCAATCTTCTGCACATAATATTGTTGTTGGGCAGACAATTACCAATGCAGTAATATGTAGTAGTATGATTAGCCCCTCTGTACACAACATAAGTAGTTGAAACCCCTTTAGATTGCTTGAGCATTTGAATAGTTTATAAATAGACATGCAAATGAGTATATTCAAAACATAAAGGATTGCAAATAGAATAGACATCACTTTTAACTTTTAAGCCATTCCGGTAAGAAGCATATCCCTAGCCATCTCTTAATAGATTAGATTACTTAAAATTAAAAACTCCACCATGTTTATCTGTGTATAAAAAAAGAAAATATAAACCGAATGACCTTAATGTTAGAAAGCAAAAATTTGTTTAGCAACCTGGCAGCCATGTAAATTTAGATAGATATTTAGTATACAAAACAAAGACATTTAAATAACACAAAAAGGTTCTTTCAGAAGTAGGAGTTTACACCCTGCAACAGACCTGCGACCAACTTCTCTGGCCAAACTGGTTTGACCGACGTCACAGTTTGAATGTGATATAAACCGGAGAATAATCTTTTTGTAAGAAAGTCAAATATTTGTTTGGTTGCTTACCTGAATTATCAACCTTGTTTAATGCCATAAAGTTTTAGCTCATGATATGGCTACAATATGCTACAGGTAGATGGAATTTAAAAATCAATATATCGGCATAAGTAATGCACCCGGTACATTGATTATAGAATCACGATTTTCTGATTTTGGTTAGACATGTTTCCTAAATTTTATTGTTCAGTCCACTTGGTTTCAAATAATCATACCTCCAACCTACTCCAAATTCAAGAAGGCAATCAATATGTATAAAAGTGCCCAGGTAAAGATGAAAAATATGTTCCTAGAAAGTTATTGCAACCCAAGTCGAATAAAGAAGGGAAAATAACAATCACAAACGATAAATTTAATGCTGAAACAATGCGGGTGAATAGGAAAATGCCTAAGTTCGTATGTCCTTACCGAGTTGCTCCCTTGGAAGATCAATGTAATTATCTGCCGTTTTCCAAGATGCCTGAAATTTGTAAAGAACGTTGTTGATATTACGATCAAATTGTCAAATGCAGTTCATCTAAATAAGTTACATGATGATTATTGAACTTAAACTTACTAACAAAAGTAGCAGAATCTGTATAGGTTAAGAGTCCACCAACTGATTTCAACTTTAAAACTTACCTTGAAAAAGACACTTGTGCCATCCAAGTTAACTACAAAGAAGAGATATCTGAAACATCTAATCCAAAAAAACTATAACATTTTCAACGAAAATATACCCTCTTTCAATTTATTTTGGTGACAAAAAGATTTCATGCTTCCTGCCAATCAACTTTTGAACGAAAAAATAGCATCACTTGTGATAAGTGTATAAACAAAAGCCCTCAATATGTTTGGTTCCGAAAATGCGAAGTAGACATAAATTTAAACCTTTAATGCAAGTACATGAATTTGTTCGGAGAGCTTCGCCGGCTAGTTGACATGAGGGACTCTTGGGAACGCCAGGTTCCAAGACTTTGAATTTTACTTCCCCATTTTGGAAGCTGCGAACACAGAAACCATGCTTTCAGTCTTTATGGCAAGACCGTCCATAACACTGCCCATTGGATAGGGACGTAACCAAAATCCATTGAGTTTAAATTCCAAATTAGTACTGATCAAATTCAAGATACAGATTAACAATTCTGTGAACGGTACAAAATAAAAGAATCACCCAGAAATAAATGCAGTTTAAAGTAGTAGTTGACTTCAAAACAAATTACATACTTACGCGTCAAGTAAGCATAGGCGGGATAATATACTTACTCTCGTACTTGCGGTCGTGGTTCCATTACGGTGCACGTAGGCATTCTGCAATAAAGAGAATGAAATGCAATTTTCAACAATGTTCTCAACTTTAGATATCAATCTCTAATTTAGCCTAGATAGTAGAACTTAAGTTCCGATATAGTTCATAGCACACTGTGATTCAGTCCGGACATTTGTTGTACCAAAACTAAGAGTATATGTCCTTTAACTTAAAGGGAAACATAAATATCAAAGTTAGATGGCATCAATGTATAAACCTCCATAGAAACTACAAATTACATAAAGCCATGTAATTTGAGATTGAATAAAATAGCACAACATTCAAATCTCAGTTAAAATCCAAAATTCTCGTGAAGATTCACACAAACATAGAAATTTCAATTACCGTGGAAGAGTTTCCGAGCCAGGAAATTTCATTTTTATTTTCTATTGATAACGATTCTGGGTTGTTGTTGTTTGGTATATAATTGCATAGAATGACATTGGCATATAATTTTGAATGCTAATGTTGCTGAATCCAGTAGCAGCAAGTCCCTGTCAGACTGTCAGTTATTGCGAAAAGTTTTGAATTTTACCATTGTGAAGTTCCAAATTCTTGCAGAGGTCTTAACTTAAAATACTCATCACCAAAACCCAGATTAGAATAGAAATCTACCATGGAAGATGGTAATGAGGAAGAACACAAATCAAGTACTATGCTTCAATTTCATAAGAAACAGCCCTACATTAGAATAATTAAAACTAAATTTTCAAATGAATGCAACTATACACTGAATTAAACAGTTCAACTTTCTGCTTAGAAGCAACAAAATGAAAAAGATAATCAACTTCTGAACTAAAATACCAAACACCACATGATTATGAAATAAATCCAATATTGAAAGAGACATTGAGAAATTAGGTGAGGGTACCTGAAATAACTTGATTGCGTGCTGCGAAAACGCAGAAAGCCTAATCACCAAAAGAAGAGTTAAATCAAATCTTTGAAAAACACATCAAAATGAAAAGAGTTTCCAAGTAGAACAACTAAATTGATCAATGAAAACAGAAAAAATGGGGAAAAGAAATAATAAGATCCCTAATTTTACATACCTGGGATTATAATGGATTTGACAGATTCTTCAAGCGCACCCTCAAGAGATCGTGGATCCTCAATTTGAAGTGCACCAAGAAAAGAAAAACAGTCGGTGTGCAAATTTATGGTCGAGTTCATTTCCATTGAATGACGACGAAATGAAACGGTAGAGACTTTATGTTTTTTCAGCGCCGTTTTCTTTCCCAGCATTCATTGAGGGAATAAAAACCATTTGTTTTTGTAAGAAAGAAAACTGTGTCTACACCGTTGGACCAGGGCATAAAAATGGGAATGATTCTCGGCCACGATTTGTCTCTTGCACTTTTCAACAATTTTAGAAGGATGAGAGCCGTGGATTGCTTGAGAAAGTTATTTCTCGTTCATTAAATAGAACAAACACCATTTGTTTTTGTAAGATAGATTTTAGAAGGATGGGAGCCGTGGATTGCTTGAGAAAGCTATTTCTCGTCCATTAGATAGAACAAAAACCATTTATTTTTGTAAGATAGGAAGCTTCGCTAAGTTAGGAAGATAAAGACCGGTCCTGATTTTTCCTTCTAATTGGTAAATTCACGAATACACGTTTATTTGAGAAAAATTCATTACATATTCTTTTATTCTCATCTCAAAAGTCAAAATCAAAATGGATTTGATCAACTGAATATACCAAACCTGCCTTCCCATAAAATTGACCAATTGATCTGTTGCTCACATTTGGTAGGATGAGTGGGTTTGAAAACTATAATTCTTTACTTTAGAGCAAACGAAAATCAGAAATAAAGTTGCGAAGGGAGATAGATTGCGGAGGGGAAAAAACTCAAATCTAAGAGTATAGTTCCGCTCAATATTGTTTCAATTTTCTCTCAATCTTCGTCCACCAAAACGTACATCTGTGACCTTAAACTACTCTGAGCTAACAACATACGAGAAAATCCTTATATATATATATATATATATTGTTTCATGTATGATTTTTTGGAATTTCTATCATTTTCTTGAATATCATTTGTTGTATTATATATTTAGCTGAAGCATACATTTTCAAAGATAACCTTATTGATTATAATAGCCTCATGGTTGAAATTTAGGGGTGCCTGTATTTTGTGATTAGTTAGGTTACGCAAATTTGGCTATCACACGTCGTTGGGGTTTCATTTATTCACAACTTTTTTGTCTAGGTTTAGACATTAGAGGAAATAGAATTTTGATTTCATCTTGATAGATAAACTTAGAGAGAAACTTATAAGGTTATTCAGATTACACATTATAATTTGATAATAGATTGGTATTTACAACATAATCTTACATGTATACAAAAGCCTCTGTTCTACGGGCTTATGTTTCAAAGTACAGAATAATTTGACTAGAAGTTATTTTTTATAAATAATCTAACATGATTATACGTAATTTATATAACACCCTTGCCATTATGGAAAGATAAAGAGTGGCCAAGATTTGTTTAGGAAAAAGCTAAATCAACAGTTGTGGTGGTTTACATCATAATTTTACATCAATAATTTCTCATAATAAATATTTTATTAATCCTACATTATAAATATCTTATGGTTATCTTCATAAATAAACTTTCATTAATCTTACATTATAAATATCTTTTTACATCATAAATATCTTATAATTATCCTTATAAATTAACTTTCACTTAATATTTTATTAATTTTTCATTATAAATGTCTTATAATTTTTAAACAGATTTTCCTTTAGTGGGAAAGAGTACGATGGAGAGTGGAACATATTACAAGAAATTGGATGGGACCCTTACAACAAGATGGGCTCCAACATGTTTTTGAATGACAACCCTAAGTTTCTAACCTAGGGAAAAGAAAATCTCTCACTTTAACATTCGCAATATTAAATATTCATCATTAAATAAATATACTTTCATTATTAAATTTTTTGTTAATGTTTGATTATCATAATAAATACTTTTATTAAATAAATAATAAATTCGTTTATAATCATATCAGTCGAGTGGTATTTGCGGGTGGTGGTCCATGGAAGCTGGTGACGATAGTGATGAGGTAGTGGTGGTCGAAGTGCAGGTGGTTAGTATGGTAATCAGGTAGTGGACAATTCTTATTATATGTCGTTAGGACACAAGTAAACTATTATGGAAGTTTTGGTTGATTTTTTTAATGTGAAAATGGAAGTTGTGGTTGATTTTTTTAATATGAAAATAAGTTGGTTATAATACAGAAGAAACAATTGTACAGGCTGACCGCAATTTTCCCTAAAGACAACCTTAGAAGAATTCAAGGATGATAGGGTAATAATATACTATTTGGATAGTTAAAGGTTTTCAGTTGATCCCACTACATGTTTCACTTGGTGGTTTCTTCGAGACAGCTATTACGGTCAACCTAGCAATTCTCAAAATAAATAAAAAACATCACAAAATATTGTCACTATATATATCCAAAAAAAAATTATAACAATTAAAACTGACATATTCTTCTTTTACTTATTATGAAGACCGTGCCGTTACGGCACGAGTGAAGTTCTAGTTATTAGATAAATAATAAATGTTAATAATCATATCAATCGGGTGGTATTTGTGAGTGGTAGTCCATGGAGCCGGTGACGATGGTGATGAGGTGGTGGCGATGGGTGGTTTTGGTGGTGGTAATGCAGGAGATCAGTGTGGTAGTCAGGTAGTGGGCAATTTTTATCCTATGTCGTTAGGACACAAGTAAATTATTAGGAAAGTTGTGGTTGATTTTTATAATATGAAAATAGGTTGGTTATAATACAAAAGAAACAATTGTACAGGCTGATCACAATTTTTCCTAAAAACAACCCGAGAAAAATTCAACGATGATATGTAATGGCTCTGCTATTGGGATTTTCAGTTGATTCTTCGAGACAACTATTACGGTCAACCTAACAATTCTCCAAAAAAACACGTAAAAAAATTGTATCTATAAGAGCCAACAAAAAAATACCATGGGTTAAAATTTACATAATTCTTCTTTTACTTATTATGCAGGCTGTGCCGTTACGACACAGGTGAAGTTCTAGTCTGTATAAAAATTTCATCAGACGTATTACAATCAACATTCATAGACCTAACTCTAATTCACACATTAAAGTATATAAATTTGTCCCTTCATTTTGGGCAGTAACAACTAGAAACCACACAACATAAGTATATTAGTCTTCAATGGAACAACAAAAATGGCTATCTAAGTTATTGGGGTATGATTATGAGATCATTTTCAGGAGAGGAAAAGAGAATGTTGTTGCTGATGCATTATCAAGAAATGTAGGCTTTCAATCATATGTTATCTCTACTCCAATCTTTTCCGATGTCACTTAAGTTACTTAAATTCTATCTAGAGGCTGCTCAAGCTAGAATGAAGTCTTATGCTGATAATCACCGTACTAAGAGAAGTTTTGCAGTAAATGATTGGGTATTTCTTCGTCTGCAACCTTATAGACAATCAACGATGGCGGCTTAAGCGTATTATAAGCTCTCTCCTCGATTTTATGGACCTTTTAAAGTCATTGCAAGGATAGGAGAAGTTGCATATAAGTTAGAATTGTCTGCTGAAAGTCGTATTCATCCAGTTTTTCACGTTTCACAACTGAAACATAAACTTGGTTCTTCTGTTATTGCTGAGACAGTTTTACCTACTGTGAGTGACTATGAAAAGTGGGAACCTGAGGCTATGCTAGAAAGGAAGATGTTCAAGAAAGAAAATAAAGCTGGAACTAAATGGATGGTACAATAGAAGGATCATTCTCCAGAGGAAGCTACATGAGAAGATGCAGATGATATCCTCTTGCGTTTCCCAGATATTGGGGATTGAGACAAGCTATTTTTCAAGGGGGGTGGAATGTTGCAACACCAAACCGACATCCCTTATTTTCTTAATTATAATTACCTTGTTTAGCTTACATAGTTTCCTAGTTTACGTAAAACTTCTTATTAATAGCTTTGCTTGCTTATCAAGCAATTCAGTTTGCTTTAAATACTTAGCCTGAGAATTGTATCGAACACAAGTTTTATTAATACAACTCAGTTTAACTAATCTCTCTCCTTAATCTTCCAAGCAGAGGTGGTTAACCCCCAACTCAAAGGGTTTTATCTAGGGTTCTTGTGTTTCTTTTCTTGTGTTCTAGCTGGAGTTTGGTCAAGAATCCTAACATCTGGTTCAGAGCCGGTTTAGATCAATCCCTAAAATTTTACCAATTTTTTTTTAGAGATGTCTTATACAGAAAATATGAAACTGGTGAATGGCAGTCTTGTGTCTATTTCACAAAAACTGGATACTCTTGTCACTACCATTAACAACAATCATGCTCATGATGAAGAAGCTCGCGACAGGAGGAAAGCTGAAGACAAACAATTACGTGAAGAGGATCGTGCTGCTAGGAAATTGGATTTGTCTGAACATACAACAGAGCTGTCCAACACTCTTACAACAGAACTCACCGCTTCCTTAACCACATATTTGGCTACCTCCTTACGTGCAGTGTTTAGAGAATTTCTTCCTCAGTTTACTCAGCCTAATGGTGATGCTCCTCGACCACCTCCTCCGCCTCCACCTCCTACTAGTGGTAATGAAACTAATATTAGAACAGGCTCAATCAGTCTGAAGTTTCCAACTTTTGATGGTGATGATCCGGATGGCTGGATTTTTAGTGCAGATCAGTATTTTAGCTTGCATGTTGTTGCTGACAATATGAAACTTGCCATTTCTTTTGCACATCTTAAGGGCGATGCCAATGCTTGGTATCGTTGGACTGTGAATACATTGCTAGAGTTTTGTTCTCTTGTGCGTGCTTGTTTTTCTCCTGCAAAATTTGTTGATGCTAGAATGGCAGTTAGTACAATTAAACAGAAAGGTACGGTTCGAGAAAACATACCTGAGTTTGAACGCTTTTTAAATTTTGTCACAGACTTGCCTGAAGATCACTTAGCCAATTGTTTTATTCATTCTTTGAAACCTGATATTGGTTCTGTGGTTAAGTTGCTTGAACCACAAACTTTAACTGCGGCTTTTACAAAAGCCATCAATCAAGAGGATGCTTTGTTAGAAGCTAAACAACCTTATCGTCCACCTCAGCTTATATCTTCATCTACTCCTTGTCCTACTCAGTTTAAAAGAAATCCCTTACCTCCTGGAGCTAAAAGACTTACTTGGGAAGTACAAAAAGAAAAGAGAGAGAAAGGTCTTTGCTTTAATTGTGATCAATTGTTTTCTCCTGGTCATTTATGCTTAAAACCAAGATTATTGATTTTATAAGGAGCTCCAGAGACGGTTGACCTTGATGAAGCAGTAATGACTAATGATATTGTAATGTTGCCTGAAACCACTGGAAGATACAGCTGGAGCTACTATCTCATTACATTCTGTTATGGGTTCTTCTTTCCCTAGAACTATGCGCGTTAATGGTTTTTCTAAGGCTCGGTCTCTTACAATTTTGATTGATTCAGGTTCCACTCATAATTTCCTTCATCATGTATTAGCTAAGAGATGTGGTTATTCGCTGCAAGCTACAAATAATGCTTTATGTGTCACTGTTGGTGATGGCGGTCAACTTAATACACTGGGTACTTGCTTCAATGTTCCAATTCGAATGCAAGATTGCACTTTTACTACTGACTTTCACATCTTACCAATTAGTGGATGTGATGCTGTGTTAGGAGTGTAATGGTTGCGAACTTTGGGACAAATTTCTTGGGATTTTAACAAGTTGATTATGCGTTTCCATATTAATGGCACAGACATTCAATTATTGGGTAATAATACTCCCTCTGTCATGCTCTTGGATAGTGTGCCCATGCAGCGTTTACTCAACAGAGAATATTATGGTGTTTTTCTACAATTCTCTACACCAAATATTTCCTCATTGAATGCTATAACAGCTATACAACCTGAGATTCAACGATTATTATCTGAATTTTTTGATGTTTTTAAAACTCCAACCTTACTACCTCCAGAGAGATTGCATGATCATCAAATTCCTTTGGAACCAGGATCAGCTCCAGTTAATGTTCGTCCTTATCATTATCCTCATTTCCAAAAGGATGAAATTGAAAAAAAATTGTATCTGAACTAAAACAAGATGGGCTTATTCAATCTAGTTCAAGTCCATTTTCTTCTCCCATTTTGATTGTACATAAAAAAGATGGTGCATGGCGTATGAGTGTGGATTACAGAGCCTTAAACAAGATTACTATTAAAGATCGCTTTCCCATTCCAATGGTGGATGAATTACTTGATGAACTTCATGGTGCAATCATATTTACAAAGCTTGATCTTTGTTCTGGTTATTATCAGATTCGTATTTACAAATCAGATATTCCTAAGACTGCATTTCGAACACATGAAGGTCACTATGAATTTTTAGTTATGCCGTTTGGGTTATCTAATGCACCAGCTACATTCCAGAGTCTCATGAATCAGATCTTTAGACCATATTTGAGGAAATTTGTTCTCGTTTTCTTCGATGACATATTGATTTACATCAAGAGTATGGAAGAGCATTTGGAACATTTATCCATGGTATTCAAAATTTTGCGTCAACATCAATTATTTGTTAAAGTATCTAAGTGCACTTTTGCACAACCCTCAGTTGGTTATCTTGGCCATGTGATTTCTTCTGACGGTGTTGCAGCGGAAAGTGATAAAATTCAAAGTATTCTTGATTGGCCAGTTCCAACAACTGTTAAAAGCTTGAGAGGATTTCTAGGTTTGGAAGGTTATTATCGAAAATTTGTTAAAGATTTTGGTAAAATAAGTACTCCCTTAACCAAGTTATTGAATAAGGACTCTTTTATGTATACTGAAGAAGCTACTATTGCTTTTCGAGCACTTCAAAAAGCACTTACTACCACCCCAGTTTTAATACTACCAGATTTTTCAAAGGAGTTTTGTTTAGAATATGATGCTTCTGGTATGGGTTTGGAAGCTATTTTAATGCAGTCTGGCAGACCAATTGCATACTATAGTAAAGGGTTGACAGGTTAGAACTTAAACTTATCCACTTATGATAAGGAAATGTTAGTTATAGTATCTGCAGTGCAAAAGTGGAGGCCATATCTACTTGGAAGACATTTTAAGATGTATACTGATCATCATAGCTTGAAGTATTTTTTGGATCAAAGAATATCTTCAATGGAACAGCAAAAATGGCTATCTAAGTTATTGGGGTATGATTATGAGATCATTTTCAGGAGAGGAAAAGAGAATGTTGTTGTTGATGCATTATCAAGAAATGTAGGCTTTCAATCATATGTTATCTCTACTACAATCTTTTCCGATGTCACTTAAGTTACTTAAATTCTATCTAGAGGCTGCTCAAGCTAGAATGGAGTCTTATGTTGATAATCACCGTACTGAGAGAAGTTTTGCAGTAAATGATTGGGTATTTCTTCGTCTGCAACCTTATAAACAATCAACGGTGGAGGCTCAAACGTATTCTAAGCTCTCTCCTCGATTTTATGGACCTTTTAAAGTCATTGCAAGGATAGGAGAAGTTGCATATAAGTTAGAATTGCCTGCTGAAAGTCGTATTCATCCAGTTTTCACGTTTCACAACTGAAACATAAACTTGGTTGTTCTGTTATTGCTGAGACAGTTTTACCTACTGTGATTGACTATGAAAAGTGGGAACCCGAGGCTATACTAGAAGGAAAGATGTTCAAGAAAGACAATAAAGCTGGAACTAAATGGCTGGTAAAATGGAAGGATCATTCTCCATAGGAAGATACATGGGAAGATGCATATGATATCCTCTTGCATTTCCCAGATATTGAAGCTTTAGGACAAGCCATTTTTCAAGGGGGGTGGAATGTTGCAACACCAAACCGACATCCCTTATTTTCTTAACTATAATTACCTTGTTTAGCTTACATAGTTTCCTAGTTTACGTAAAACTTCTTATTAATAGATTTGCTTGCTTATCAAGCAATTCAGTTTGCTTTAAATACTTAGCCTGAGAATTGTATCGAACACAAATTTTATTAATACAACTCAGTTTAACTAATCTCTCTCCTTAATCTTCCAAGCAGAGGTGGTTAACCCCCAAATCAAAGGGTTTTATATAGGGTTCTTGTTTTGTTTTCTTATGTTCTAGCTGGAGTTCGGTCAAGGATCCTAACAGAGTGTGGTAATCAATGACGGATTTCAATTAACAATTGTTATTTTTAGAGTCTCAAGAATTAGGGATTTTGATATTTGTACTGATTTGTTTTGAAAGTTGCTTAATCAAAATTTTTCTATTTTGTTCACCTCTGAATTATTTGGTTACCCTTCTGGATTTTTCAGTGGATAAAAGCTATGGAAAAGAAAAGTAAAGGGATTGATTGGTGTTTTTCCTGTTAGAGACGCTGCTGAGGGTGCATTTATTAGTCCAGTATACGGCTGAGAGGTGATGTTCAAGCGTGCTCCAAACTTCTGTCTACGCGCGGGTTCAAGTGATGTTTCCACTGCCCAAGCCAAAATTGGAGTTGCAGAGATTTCCATTGAGTTGCAGAGAGTTCCTTTATGATCATTTTTCATAGTTTTCTTATCACGGGAAGGGTTTAATTTATGATCCAAGATATGAATCTATTTATCCATTTAGGGTTTTATTTTCCCTTTCTTATTTTTGTTTCAGCTGTTAATCAAATCCCGACTCAAGTAGTTTCATATGGTTTTTATTTTTGTGAACGTTGCAAGTTTTTTGATCTCTCTAGGGTTAAAGGTTTACTTTTTGTTTAGACGGCTTCTGAAGGATCATCATCACAAGAGAGGTACCATCAAGTTCACAACATGAAACTCTTGGTTGTTCTAAATCAAACGATGAAGATTGGGATGGTAAAATCAAATATACTAAATGCATTAAATTGATTTTCACTTGAGAAAAAGATTTTCCATATCCTGACTTCTGATATGCGCATATCTTTTCTCGAATAATTTCAATTGAATTTCTATTTTAAAGTTACTAGATGCATTGCAGTGGGTTCATCTAATTATCAGTTTTTGGGTAGTAAGGGTTTTATGGAAAATGTATTGAAAATTGAGATTCTCCATTGAATTCAACCACCATTAGTTGCATTTTAAAATTCAGAATTACTCGATGCATGCGGGGAACACCGAATAACGAAGAACAATATTGATGCAGTCATCAACTGGGGAATTAAATAAGTATGTAGAGACAACATCCTCGATATACCAATTATTTTGAGACACCACTTCTGCAAAGTACTGAATGATAATGTAGTTAAATTTATGTATTTTGTGTTCGTCATGGTTTCTGACATAGTTAGGGTTGAATCACATAAAACTAAAATTTAGTTAAAATTATGGATTACAAAATGGGATCAGAATATCTTACTTAAATTTAGTTTAAATTTATGAGAATTGATTGTTCTGATTTTGGCCACATGTGTAGCATATTGTGATAGGATATGTGCTGATTTTGGCCTAACAATAAGAATGCTCAGACACACACATACAAACATGTGATGGGAATGTCGAGAATGTCTTTCTTCGAGCATCATTACATATATAGGGTGGGGAGAGTTATTTTTGTTGAATTGTATGTGTTCCTTAAAGTTAAACCTACATCAGTAACAATATGAGATGAATTAAAAAAAATTTGAATTCGTGGAGTTTAGAGACCATTGGCAACAGTTAGCACATGAGAGTAAATATGTTATAGTACATATGGCTGTATTTTTGTACATGATATTTTCTTTTTTTTTTATTATGCTGTCAAATTTGTATCATAAGTGGTTTTAATCCCGTGCGAGACTAACTTAATGTAGAACGTCGAATTATTAGGAATCTTCCGGAGTTTGTGTGCTCAAACCAATTATGGCATGTTTAGTCGCTGAAATGGATGATAAGGGATGCTCTTCGATGGTTCAATATAAATAAAGGGTGTTCCTTTATATACCCCCATAAAATACTAACTATAGCCCCATAGGTAGTTATGTTAGTTATAACAAGAAAATCATGAAATTGAATGAAATTTTTGATACCGATACCCCTTTTGAAAAGAACTAATATTACCATGCATAAAACCCTAAAAAATAAAACGAAAAACCATTGCGAAGATTTGCAGCAGAAACTTGAGATCCATGGAAGAAAACAAGAGTCTTGTTTGGTAGTCTTGGTTCAGCCGATGCTGCTAAAGCTTATGATACTGTTGCTCGTAAGCTAAGGGGTCCTAAAGCTAAAACCAATCTCCCATCTTCACCGATAAACAATAGGATCAACAAAATCAAGATGTATTCTTCTTCTTGACAATGATTAACAACAGGATCAACAAAATCAAATCAAGATGTATTATTCTTCTTGACAATGATTATGATATATTCTTCTTCTTTTGTGATTGATCAATTACCGTTTGATCTTAACCTCTTAGAATGATCGGACAATTGCCGTCCTCTTTATTTTACGTACTTTTTCTTTTACTTCCTCATTGTACAAACTTTATCTAATTCAATATGAGAATGGGATGACGAAAGACATATATGACTGTCTGCCCATGTTTCCATTTATTAATTCTTTAGTAATAGATGTTTAATTGTATTTCATTGTCAGATTTTGATTCAAAATAAGTGTTAGTGTGTAAGGGAAGAATTTTCTAAGTTACAGTGGTAGTTATAATAGAAGAACTTTTGATTGATATTGTTTGGACTTTGGAGGAGATCTGATGGGGTATTTACTTTCTACCTCATCTTCTCCTTTGGTAGATTTATTGTTTCTCTGAGTTGGTCATGGGATTACGTAGAATTATTATTTCTATGAGTTGGTAGTTTTGGCTGTGTTGTTGTTCCGGTGTTTGGGGTACAAAAATCAAGCAGATCTGACGGGATAGGTAAGTGTTGGGGGTATGCAGATAAAGAGGTACCATTAGTATTTTCTGGGGTTATATAAAGGAAGACCCTAAATAAAAATAAAGCATTTTTGTTTTGTTCGGTATCAATGAATCTGAAACCCCGCCTGTTATTATGTTGCATGGAGTATTTAAATGAGCAACATTGGTGATATTCCGAAAGAAAAATATGTATGTGTTTTTCATGGACCAAACCTTTTCCCCTTTTATGTTTCTCTGTCGACAACTATCCTTCGTGGTTATAGTGACCAGAAGCACATGTCCTTTTTTTTTCCTTTCCGGTTTGCAACAATTTAAAATTCACAACTTTCCCATAATTTAATTTTTATTCGTCACTTCAATTTAATACTCCATTATTTGTTTGTGATTTAATGACTAAATACCTGATTTTAATTTGAGATTATAGTTTGATACTCTACGTTCATGATTATTTATTTTTCCCAAAGTGACAAAACTTGATTATGTTTTTGTGGTAAATTGAAGTTTTGTGTGTGCTGATTAAGTTTATGTGTAGTTCGATTTATGGATGAATATGTATAAACAACTACTAAAAACGGTCCATCCAAAGAATAAGATACAACGGGCATGGCTGAAACTAATAGAAAAAAAATAAAGGTAATATCTTTCTTTTAGGTTCTTTTCAGACTGGCTTTTATCCGAATTTGATTTGTCATCTGTCATCAGGCAAAATTTCTCGGTGCAACCAAGAAAATGACAATTAGTAAATCCACATTCGGAAATTGCATCGTGGACTCAGAACCTTCATTAATTTGTCTTTTCAAGGATGTTAGAATAAGTTCTCATTTTGTTTCACTTTTTACATATTTTCTGTAGGATTTATCAAGTTACAGTTGCATTAGGAACCCATCTTCCGGAGAACGTAATAGATTCCCTTTGTCCTTAAGCACTATCATGGTCATACTCTTTGTACTTTGTTTTGGTTATACTAACGGTTTATCTATGTTTTAGCGTTTTGAATCAGATTATGCACACATCACTTGATATTCACATGAAGCTGTACCCAGAAGAATGCCCATAAACTGTGGAGAACTTCACTACTCACTGCCATAATGGTTATTATTATGATAATCTCATCTCACATCGGGTTATCAAAGGCTTCGTGATACAGATTGGAGATCCTCTGGGAGACGACACCGGTGGCAGTCTATTTGGGTAGGGAGTTGGAGGATAAGTTCCAGAAAAGGTAGCTCTTATCTCTGATTGACTTGGTAACATTCAGTTGCAAATTTAATTTTAGTTGCTTCTTGGGTCATATGATTAGAAGAAGCTTATTGTCGCATAGTTTTTTTTCATTTCCTCCCGTCTAAAGCCCCGTTTGGGATTGTTTTTTTCAACCAAAAACACTTTGTAACAAACTTATAACAAAATTTTACCAAAAATTATGTTTGGTAACTTTTTTCAAAGTGTTTTTGGAGAGAAGCACTTTCATTTTAGGCCTGCTTTTGGAAGCTACTCAGCACTAGCTTTTAAAAGTTGGAAAAGCAGAAGTTGTGGACCCACATAATTCAATTTAATTGATTCTCTATTTTAACCTTATTAATTTATTATAAAGACAAGTTTTACCCTCAAATATTGTACATTTAACATTATATTTCTAAATTTTATTATATTTCTCCTTTCTTTTCATTTTTTTGTTTAATATAATAAATACAATAATAATTAAAAATTATTATTTGAAAATAATAAAAAAATTAATAAATATTAAAATAATGATATTTTCTAAGCAAACCATAACCAAAAAATTTTATTAAAAAAATAAAATAAAATAAGTATTACTTATATTTTATTAAATATGTTAAAATTAGAAATATAATTTATTATAATAAAATTGTATTTAAAACTAGTTTTTGAAATATATCTATTTTCGTAATTAACTACATCACCAGCACTTTTAAATACCAGTTTACCAAACAGAATTTACAGTTTGTTAATTGCACAGTGCTTTTTAAATTATAGTTTACTAAACGTCATGCCGATTTATTTCCACAGCATAGCACAACACAGCACAACAGAAAAACACTTTTCTGTAATTCACAACAATACCATTGTTATTCTTATCTGTTCATTCTGGCGTCAGATTGTCATTTGTTACGAAGAGCTTATACATGAGAAATGATTACTTTCTTTAGTTTGCAGTTAAATGCACGACAAACCTTTCACACTGTCCAATGATAATGTGCGTAAAAATACTAAGGATTCTCAGTTTTTTGTAATCACTATAGTAACACCGTGGCTGGATAATAAGCACTCTATATTCGATAGAGTGAAGGGAATGGACGAGGTAGTATTTTTATTTTTCTCTTTTTACTCTCACTTGAACTCTTCTCATGTGCTTGCAATCAGTCGAGTCTTAACTGTTAGTTACTACTATATACAGGGGATAGAGAAGGTGAAGACAGACGAGGTGACAAAATGTACCAACATTTTAATTTATTGAATGCGACTATTCCCAAGTTTGTATTTACTTTTTTCAATGGTATTCACAAATCAAAATACTCTCACATACTAACATAATTTTTGTATAACGTTTCCTCACTCCCTCTATCTAATATCATTAAACGATCCACGGTTACCAATTTGTTGATCATGAGTAGGCATCTTACAATTTTGTTTAAGTGAATTAATATATATCATAGATCAGAAAGCATCCACCAGTCGACTATACAGTCATATAGGTGAAAGGTCCGAAAGATGGTATCAAGCTCCATAACAATACAAAGATAAGAAATTACAAACCAAGTTGGAAGATACCGTCTTACCAAGTTTTACACATAAGAGACAGATTTAATAAACTAAAAATGCATAGACATGTCCCTAACTTTTACACATAAGAGCTAGCACTATGGTGCACCATATCCCTTCCCTATCCCTCATATGTGGGGAAGGGATGGTACAAGGAAGTCAACCTTGCTTTGGGGGCTTATTATCCCTTCCCTACACGGTACGGCTACTCAGTAGCCGTATCAACAGTAGCCGTTTTATAGGTTTTAGTCATCAGAAGCTTGTTCGACCTCCCCATTTCTTCTTCTTCCTTCTTCTTCTCTATCTTTCTCCTCTCCACACCCCCTTTCGATTTGAAGACCATCTGGTGTGATTCAGGAGCTAAGATTGAATGGGTTTGTTCCTTACTATATGGTGAAGCATTTGCCTTTTCCAATTTCGTGTTTCATCAACCAAATCGTCCAACGTGAGTGTTTCAAATTTTAGGGTTTAAATTAAAATTGAGTTTGATTATGATTAAATTGGAGATGTTAGGTTGATTATAATGTGTCCTTGTATGTTCTTTGATCGTTTGACACCTTGTTGATTGAATTTATGGTATATTGTTGATTGAATCGAAGTGGTTGTTGTTTATGAATGATTGTTGATATGGATATGGTATTGGTATTGTTAATTTTTGATTGATGGATGATTAAATGAATATGTATTATGTTTAGGGCAGATTGTTGGCAGAGATATTGTATTTGGATGGTTAATTTGAGATTGATTGATTATTTTGTTCTAGTTTGATAGATTATTTTGTACAATATATATGCATTGCAGAATTTTTGTATAAAATGGCTTGTTTTGTGATGATTTTGTGTACATGAGTGTTGTAGATGTACTCCGATGATTTTGAACGAATTATGAATGATAGAATTCTGGTTTCTTCTAAAGAACATAGTGATCATAAATTGAAAATCCCAAGCTCGACAGAAGAGAGGCAGAAAGCTCTGAAACATCGAAGTAGTGTAAGCCAGTTTCATGAATTGTATACCGCAGTTTCTAGATTTCCACATGCTAGACAACTTGTAGAAGATTGTGGGTTTAGTTCAATTTTCAAGGTACATTATCCGAAACTACAAGATAACTGCCTAACTATTGGTATATTTGAAAGGTGGTGGCATACCACCAATACATTTCACTTCCCTAGTTTTGAAATAGGGTTTACCCCATTAGACTTCACTCAAATTACCGGAATTCCAATTGGCCGAGGAAATCGCATATCATTGGATGATATTAGTATGGACTAACTGCATGAGATTGTTTGGTCCCATATCTTAACGCGAAAGCTACAACAAGAAGAAGGAAAGGAGGTGATATGGTGATTTTTATAATAGAAGAAGTTAGGCAAGAAAACTTAGTCGACAAGAGAGTTTAAGTTGTGGATAGATGCAAGGGGATCAAGAAGAGTTTGATTAAAGTGTTTCTCGACCGTAGACTCGGGATAGAAAACGATGCTCTTGAACATGAGCAAATTGCAAGATGGTTTCTGATTTGGTGTTTTGGGAATGTTCTTTTCCCAAACAAGAACAATGTTGTTGAAATTAAATGGCTTAGTATAATGAGGGATTTAAATGTGCTGAGGCATTATGATTGGGGTTCGGCTTTATACGGTAGTATGCTATGGGGCTTAAATACTGGAGTAACGTGCAACAAGCCTGACTTGCAGTTCTTTTCGTATCCATTGATGGTAAGAATTCATACCCACTTGTAATCTTACTTTCGTTACTTGTTTTTATTGGTGACCGTATAATTCAATTAGTTGTTAATAATAACTACTGTTGTTGCAGCCTTGGTTTTGGGCCTATTTCCGATGTCTATTTCCCTACACAAAGGAGGAGAATGAAAATATGGATCCATGGCCAGCGGGTAGGTTATATGATGGAGACCAAAGAGACTTGAAAAAAGACGCACAGAGTGATACAGGTACCCATTTAGTGACTCTTGTGCGTTACCATATTGATAACTTCCCATTTGTTTCTGTAGTATGGTCGCCATGGGAGGATAGTGAATGAAAGACTAACCCCGAGGTGGTAGAAGCTAGAGAAATGTCTGTAACACTGAGGGTCTTTTACGACCATTTGGTCGCAACGCCTTGTACCTGGGAGAACGGTGTCTCAAACAAGTTCTTGGTATGACAGTAATACCGTGCAATCCTCCCGATTCAGCAGTAGAAATCAACAATGCCTATTTGTACGCCAACAATCAACTTAATTCCTTGCATTATGTTGAAGTAACCGATCATGAGTATAAGTGGTGGTGGAACCAGAAGTCAGTTGGTAAGTACTCCGGTGTAATTGTACATGAAGGAAACAGGGATTTGTACGGTACGCAGGATAACGATGCTTATGTACGCAAGCCAGCACCGCCACGAAAAAGCACATACACAGAAGAGTTAGTGCCCGTCGATCTTCATTTCTTCCCATATCCAACAAAAAATCTAACAGCTCGAGTATGCGACCCTGATTTTGAAGCCATTCATATGCCTATTGGAATGGAGTATTTGGGGGAGTATCCACAACCCAATTATAATGTCAATCTGGGTACACATGTGAGTATCATATGTCCGTTATTTCTTATATATTCTATTTGTCAAAAAAATATAAACTCATGTCGGTGTTTACTGTATACATGGAGATGTGGTGTCAGGTATATCAGGATTCGCAACAACAACTCATGGCTCAACAACATTTCATTTACGACCACACAAAGGAAATGCAATACAAAATCAAATACAGTGCAGATTACAATCACACATGTGTGAGACAGTATTTACCACCACATACAGGTGAGTCTTCTACACCGGCCCAGTCTCGTGATTCCGGTCCGTCAACGGGTTCTTTTATTCCAAACAATCAAGAAGACTACCATCCTTATAATTCGTCGGAGCCACTCAATCAAAGTACAACCACGTACCAATATCAGGGTCCTACAAATGATCCATGGTTTGGGTCCTCAAAATGATCCATGGTTTTAAATGTAAACGACTAGTTTTTAAATTTTTAACGGATATTTTTATATCTCTATGCACTGCTCAGTTTCACTGTATAACGGCCACTTTTTTGTTTTATTTGTACTGGTAATATTTACTGTATAACGGTTTTTATTAATTTTGAATTTTATATCCTCTCATCATATCTCTATATATAACAAATCACTTTCCAAAGTGAAGCTATCCCAACATTCTATCATATTTGTGTTTTATAAAAATGAGATTCAGCAAAGAAGAAGATGTTTCTCTTACGCAAGCATGGATTGAAGCAAAACAAAATATTCTAAATGCAACTCATAACACTACCAACCAATTCTGGAAGAGTGTATTTGAATTTTTTGATAACATAACCGGAAATCCAAATGCGAGAGTCCAGGGAGGTCTCAGAGCAAGATGGAGCAAGATCCACAAGGATATCATCACTTTTGTCACGATTCAGGCCGAAGTTAACATACGTAATCCTGGAATGTCATATGAACAAAGGGTAAGAAATTATTAACAAATTTATTTTATTTCCTAAAATATTAACTATTTTAAGCTTAGTTTATTTTTAAAAATTTCAGAAAAGTGCTGCTCGTTTAGACTATCTTAACCAGACAGGCGACAATTTTCCGCATGATGGATGTTATCAGCTACTGAAAGCAAGCTTTGAGACCTACAATCCCGAAGAAATGTAGGTTTATCGCCGATATGTTCCTGCATTATACGTTAATCAAGTCTTCAGAATAACAATCTTGAAGAATGATTAAATGTGAATGTTTTATTTTATATTTATTTAATTTTCTGTCTTTGTGTGTGTGTTCCTGCATCATATGTTGGTCAAGTCTTCGGAATAACAATCCTGAAGAATGATTATATTTGAATGTATTATCTTAAATTAATGTAATCTTTTATCTTTAAGTCTTCTTGCAATATATATATGATCTGATGTTCTATCTTTTATTTAATTAAATTTGAACATAAATAAAAACTAAAATTCCACAAAATAGACAACAAGTTCAGAACCATTGAATAAAAAACCAAATCACTTGTCGTAGTAATCACGATTTCACTTAGCACGTGCAACAAGCCTTTAAACCCCTAGGTGACCCTATTGGACGAGTTATAGTCTCGTGAGGGTTTACACAGATATTACCCACAAAATCTACACTAACATTTATTAAACTTTCAATCTTCACTGGATGAAGCAGATGAATTGTCCGGCGATTGATACTCTGGAATTTTGGATACCATGAAATTATAGCTTTCATCAAATGTGAATGCTTCACCCTTTTCCTCAAAATAACGTGCTTTAACGACTCCGTGTTACAATAAGACAACGTAATATACTTATTGTTTTAATTTAAAATCATTGAATTCAGTTTTTTACAAAAGCAATTCTAAAATACTTACAAATTGTTGAGGGGACATGCTAATATGGCTGTCATTGAAGATCCGTTGTTGAATAGCTATAAAATCGCAAACAGCTTTTTGGATAATCTGGTACCTATCATGAATTTATTGAATACTTCTTCTCTTTCGATTCCCATAATCTTGTCTATATTGGTTATATACCTTCGCTCAAAAGGTTTCGGGCTCTGGCATTACAGAGAAGTGATCTACTACTTGAGTTTCTGTGTACCATGCTTTGATGATTGCCAAATCTTCAATTGAATTAAATGATCCCATGGTTTTGTTTGTATAAAGACTTATGAGAGTATCGAAATATGTGAGAAGTTTTCCAAAGTGTATGAAAATAAGTGTTTGTTGTTTGGAGATAGATAACACAATTTATAATATCCATCAAAATAAACCGATGCAAAGTAGTCGTAATAAACTAGTCGTTGGGACATGATCGTTTGAAATTAGCCGTTATAAAAGTAAACTACAATTATTGAATAAAATCCTAGATTACTTGTCGTAGGTGACACTGACAGACGAGTTATAGTCTCGCGAGGGTTTACACAGAGATTTTCCCACAGAATCTTAAACAACAACCGCATATACTATTCGTCAGGTCCGTCTTCTGGAGGAGCGCCGACAATTATTTCCGGATTGTAATATTCCAAGTTAGGCATGTTAGCCTTAAAGATTAAGTAACACTCATAACATGTAAATTTTGTACGATGATCTAGTCGGTATACAAATTTTCCCATTTCCTCCTACGTAAAACAAGCATAAAGCAATATGTTAGTGTCTATGTGGAAACAACATACGAAATTTCAGAATAATTTATTTTAACCTACGGTAATCGCAGTTGTCATGAGTTGTGGGGCGTATCCATGAATCTTTCTTTGTATTCTAACATACTTGCGAACCTGTATTTGAATTTGACAAATCCGTTGTTGAAGTTGTCGTGTTGTTCGATTATTAACATTTCCAAACGCTTGTACAAAGACGTCAAACACCAGCGTCCATTTTTCATAGGCGATGAGTTCTTGAACATCTTCAGTAGGCAGAGTAGTAGCATTTACAAAAGTTGTGGTGAGTGCAACATCTTCTTCTATGGTATACCCAACCATTACCATGTTAGCTATTAAAACCAAAAAAATATGAGACACAAATGATACTAATGCCAATTATTTTGGATTATTTGTGTTGAGGAACTTTTTGTCAATTTATAATATGCATTGAAAGTGGCCGTTGGAAACTAGCTGTTACTAAAGATCCGTTGGTATAACAAAATATAATTCAAACTATCGTAATTAGAAATATATAAATTAATGTTGAGAAAAATGGAAAGTACATTACTGGAACTTAAAAACGGTCGTACTTTAAAAAACAATTAAACTAAGCTATTACAAATTGAACATATTATGTTGTTGCCTCTCCAACTGCCTGGCCAATATGGCATTATGTTTTAATTCAAAGTACTTTTTTTCATTTGGAGCCATCTTTTCGAGATCCAATTGCATTATTTCCCTTTCTTCTTTTTCTCGAGAAGCTTCAATTTGTTGTTGTGTTGTCTCTAGAAACCTTTCCATAATTTGGTTTTGTTGTTGCTGACGAGGTGCGACTATCGTTCGGGGTTCTTTTAGATAATCAACAAGTTTACTTGTCCCGACGATATTTTTATTCATTTGGCATTTTTTCGTTGCTCTAGAAATGCGTTTATCTCCTGTAAATCCACCAGACGACGTTCCAGGTACTGTACTTGGGTTCGTACCAGGGGTATATCGTAATGGAAAAGGAATACCGCTAGGGACATTATAAGGGTTTTGAAATTGATTTGAAAATGGAGTCTCGATGAATTGGCTTGTAGGTGGATTTTGAGAAAATGGGTTTGGAGAACTAAACGTATTAGAGAAATTACCATGAATTTGAGATGACGGGGGATTAGAATCTTGGTTCTATTCTTCAGCTACATCCACTTGTACATTAGGAACATCTTTAAGCAGTTCATACCCGACATCTCGTTCGAAGTATTTTTTGTGTATTTCAACATGTAAGCTTTTCGCAATTAACATCTACACCAATGTAAACAAACCATAAATAAGATACGCATAAAAAAAACTATTTACAAACAACACATACAACAACTATAATGAAAAATAGTTAAATAACATACCCGGTTAATAGAGTCCAAGCCCGGATTACTTATATTAGCTCTTGCAACACAATTGGAAAACTTATCCACCTCAGTCTTGATTTTGCTATACCGATTACGAATTCCTTCACCACAAGCTTCCACATATTTTTGAAAAAGGGTTTCCCAAAACTCTTCCTTATCTTGATAATTTCTATAACCGAGAGAAATGTACTGAGTAAGAATGTGATGATCTTCCAAAGTACTAAATCTCGTCCTATGTTTCCTTTTTTGCGTCTGAGTCTCCGACATTATTGAGCAAAACAAAATTTAAATCTATTACTTAAACAAAAAATAAATTGGAGAGATCTTAGTGAAGGAATCAATTGATGTAAGAAAAAGAAATTGATTTGGTGTGGTTTGAGTAGAGAATTAAAGTGGTATTTATAGAGAATTTTGAAAAAATAACCGTTGGGATCCGACGATGGAGAAGATAGAGCCGTTATTAATGATGGATGGTTAGGGTCGAGTGTGAGAGAGGTATAAAAGAAAAAAGATCAAACAAATATTTTTCCCGAAACGGCTACTGAGTTGCCGTGTAAAAAGCTACGGCTATTGAGTATCCGTAAAGCGTAAAAAAATACGGCTACTCAGTAGCCGTGTGGTTTCCCTTTCCTACAGACGGGATCAGATGTAATCCTCCATGTAGAGAAAGGGGTGAATATCCCTATATGCGTACGGATTTGGGAGACCATAGCACTTGATAATTTGGCATTTTGAGGGATAGGGAGGGGATGACCCCCTCTATAGTGCTAGCTCTAAAAGACAAATATAATAAATTAAAAATGAATAGACATATCCCTTTATAGACCAATCTTCGTTAACGTCACAAGTTCTTCTTTTATGCTCATCTGAAATCTTTTTAATCATAGAAGATGTAAGTATTTCCATGCAAATATGGTTCTGAAGTTTCTTCACTTCCAAAAAAAATATATCAGTTTGTGCTTGATAATCGAGGGATAAAACTCTTTCATTATAAAGAGAGTAGTCCCAAGAAAGACCCCAAGTCTTCTACTAGAAATAGTAAAGCTGTCACGCCGACTCAAAGGGATCAGGACAAATAGAAGACTGAATATAGGTGAGGTAGTTAACCCCAGTAAATTGCTCAATACAGAATCACGCATCCGGAATTCATATAAAGCCTAACATCTCTATTAATGAAATCAGCTTGGAGGAAATTGCAATTTGTTTACAAATTGGGGAAATTAATGAAAGGCATCTTACCGTTTGTTTACAAGTTTTAATTACAAAATTGCAAGGGAATACTTGACTTTGATATTGATGGGCCACAAAACACACAGCATTAGGTAATAGTATTATTACCCCATCTAACAATTTGGTTTTAAAATAAGCTCCGTTACGGAGAAACATTGTTGGGAGAGCTGTCATGGTGAAATGTTCTCCCTTAATTATAAAAAAAGAAAATATATCCCGTGCCGTTACGGCATGGGTTAAGCCCTAGTAATATCTAAAACCAGAAATTAGTCCTAAAAGTTACTTTGGTTCTATTAGTGCAAAAATATTCATCTCAACACTCCTCGAGATGTGTGTAGATGGATTAAATATTTGTCGCTGATTTAATTCATCCAGAAACGAAGAATTTGAGATTGATGTTGACTGATTGACCTTCAACTGCTAATTTAACTTTACAAGAAATCATTGATGAAAATATGATTGATGCTGACTGATTGACCTTCAACTGTTGTTTAACTCCATAAGAAATCGTTGATGAAAATATGATTGATGCTGAATGGTGGGGTGGTATACCTGCAAAGACACTATTTTTTTTCTGGTAAATCCAAAATGTATTAATAAATAACCAAAATTACAAAGCAAAATAAGTAGTAAGAAAAGAGGTCAGAGAAACCCCAAAAACTTACTACTCATTTGAAACGAAAATAAGATACATTTGGAAATTCAACAGAAGTTAAGAAATTTGGACGTCCAATATAATGTCTACCCTCCTCATTAGGAAGAATACAACCTCTTTTAGCCATATTATCCGCCGCAAAATTTTCCTCCCTATAGGTGTGATCAAATCGAATAGCCTCATAATTAGAAGAAACTTCACTCCATCGCTATCTAACGAACCAAGAAAGAGTAGAAGAAGAAAAATCCTTGACATCACTCATCGAATACAAATCTTCAAGTAACCCCATTGACGCGCCCATTCCAAGCCAACCATAATACCAAATATTTTAGCAAGGTAATTAGTTGTTATACCCAAACCCACACTCATTGCACCCAATAACATTAGCTCCATGATCACGCGCTACAACTCCATCCCCAGCCACACCCGGATTCCCACGAGCCGCACCATCACAGCACATCAAAAGTTCATCCATCGCTGGAGGTATCCACCAACATTCATCTGAAACTTGCGTCTTGACCTGTCTATGCGCAACCTTGAAAAAATCCAGCACTTTTAAGTCTTCAACAATATTAAACATGAATCCCTTGAGACGCCTCGAATAATCATGCACTTGATTAAAAACGCTAGTTTGAAAGAAGCTCCAGCAAACTCGCTTGTTCTCATAAACAAATTGATTCCGTGTATGCCATAGTTCTGATCTCACAACCAAAATATCTAGAAGCCAAAGCTCCTTAACCATGCCACTCCTTCCATGAGCTTCCTTATAGGTTGTAGACAAGTTAAGATGCGAATGCAAGCCAAAGATGTCCGAAAGCTAGCTCCAAGCCTTCATAGCGAACCTGCAATGCCAAAGAAAATGGTCCAAGGATTCCTCCTCGCTATTGCACATACAACATTTGTTCACTATCTGTATTTTGAAACGGCTTCTCACTTTGTCAAGAGTAGCACAAGCCCCTCTTAAAATCTTCCAGCTTCGAGCTGCCAAAGCCGGATGAATAGCCTGCCTCCAAATCAAATTATCCCCTTCCAACTTCTCATACCTTTTACGAATCACAATCTTCGCAGACTTGACAGTAAACTGGCCAGAATAACTTGGCTCCCAAACATTGCAATCATCACCATTCAAAGGGACTGGCAGGTCCGCTTCTTCAATACCAGCAGCAAGTAAAGTATTGCGACGCTCTTCATTTAAATTCCAGGCACCATAATCCTGCAAAGACACTCTGATGTTAAAGTCACAGAGAGTTTCTCAGCAGATGTTTTGTGTGGAAAACGATTAGAAAATCTGTACCTTTTGAGTTAGGATTTAGCCTCTATTTATAGGCAGAAAGTAAATCTAGCGTTAGGTGTTCATAGTCATCTTAATAACTTCCTTTATCTGTATAAATCCAAGAAAACAACCAGATTCATAATAAAATTTGTTATTCCCTCTGATATTTATCATCATCCTTATTTATCTTAAATAATTATTATCCTGGATAATAATAATAATCACCTGAGATAATTATCCTCTTTTGTTAGGATTTTGAAATTATTTTATATAATAACTAGGGATGAACCCGTGCCGTAACGACACGGGATGTTTTTCTCTAATTCGACATTGTTTGCGTTCCGCTTATTTTTATTTTTTTCCATGGGTAATAGTTTTGATATTCAAAAAGGTTTCGGCCAGGAAAATGATTAGTTACCTTTTTGTTTTTTTAAGCATGTTATTTCTATTTAGTATTCAGCCAGAGTAACAATGTCGCTCCAACATGAAAATTTAAAATAAAATAAAATAAATATTATTCTCGTTTACTATTTCATCCCACCATAATTTTAAATTTCAAAGTAAATATTTTATCTAACAATAAATATACTTCACCTGCCAACCCAATTCCATGACATTTATGAACTCATGGGTTCCAAAATTACTGATAACTAAAGCTCTACGGAGTGAAGTAAAGACCCGTAATATCTTCTCTACTATAGACTATTCTTTTTGTGCAAATGTGGGAGTTTTATGAAACTGGAGAACTCTTGTCTATTAGAAGACTGAGATATATGTGTGAGATGAAAAATTAACTTCTAAAAGTAAATCAAAACATGTGCAAGATCATTCCTCAATCATATTGATAACATAAAATGATAGCACAAAATTGAAAAAATTCATGGATAATTTTTTTTTTTGCATCAACTATGCTAAGTAGTGCATGAGTGGCGTTCTCACATCTAGTGTTACTCAAGTAATTTGGAACACTAAAGAACATATATAGTCATATTGATGTCTGTGTCGATATAAATTCAACTAACCTTTTGAAGAAATATCATTCGTTTCGGAGAAAAATCCGACAAAAACTTCTATCACCTTCAATTTGTAGAAAATACATTAGGTTTAACCAGCCTTGAGATTAAACAAATACCCCAACATTGGTCAAATATTGTCTACAAATCCGGGATCATTATAGAGTGCCAATGGGTAAAATGAAGAGAATAACACCGGTGTTACAAAGAGAATACTTTATGTGTATCAAACTATGTTATCTAAACATGTATTCAAATTTAAAAAATCATCAACTTAATACAAAAACATAGAAGAACCCAAGTTGAACCAATACTTGCATAAAACAACACTTATAAGAGAATTTCATAATATGAAAATACCTTCAATAGTCGTCATTAGAGTTATAATTGCACACCTTATCAAGAATTACGATAGGACGAAATCATCAAATTAATATGTGGAAAGTTCATTGGATATGTAGCAATTCAGAGAAGTTTACAGTGGCAGTGATGTCGCTCCATCTAACTGTTGTTCGATTGATTATTTTATTCTTTTGAGAAGGTTTCGGTTTTCCTTGGAGAAACCGAGAGGGAGCGTTTCATTGTATTCATCATCATTCAGAAAGCCAAGAGCCAACTTGAGCACTACTTACGGGATCTCAATACAACCGTAGATTTATCTATTGAAAGGCGAAATTTTGATACTAAATATGTAATTTAGAGTAGTTATTATATAACGTGACATCCCAGTGTTTTATATTTAAATTATCATGTATTTTAATCGAGTTTATTTTAGCATTAAGACGATCAACCGCATCTTGTACTTCATAGTGTTACCCGTTTTGTAGCGGCACAAAATTAACATAGTATATTATTACTCACGAATGCTCGTCAGCACCACAAAACCACCACATCCCTCGAAGGATGTTGGGAAATTAATCGCAAATGTCATGTATAAAGTTGAACAAACTTAGGTCGTTAATTAATTTATTCTCCAATTATCTTTTTTTCTATATTCTCATTTGTATTGCAATTAATTTTATTTTAATACTAATAATAATGATTCACATGATCGGTTACCAAAGATAGTAGGGGTACCATTTGATCCAATGTTCATGATCATTTTGTTATATATGGTTGGTATCATCCTCGAAATATTTGGTACGTACTTTTATTTATCGTGTCATTTAGTACCGACCTTTATTAATCGTGTCCTTTTATTTATCGTGTCATTTAGTACCGACCTTTATCAATCATGTCATTAAGTACCTACCTTTATTAATCGTGTCAAAAACAACCAACTACATCTTTCACAATACAATGTTACCCGTCATGTAAAGTCTTTTTTCTTTTTTTTGCTTCAGGAAAAAATAAATAAACACCCACCGCTACTAAAACCATCCACCTCCACAATTTCTTTCATCACCACCATTGTTACCACCTCCACCACTCACTAACACCCTCCATAGCTTTCACCACCCATTACTTCTTCCACTACCACCACTATTATATATTGAAATAATTTTTACCAACGGGCAATTGGTGTAGTGGTATGTGTAGCGCCCCAAAGCTAGCAGCTGACTAATCCAAGATATGAACTAAATAAAGAGGCACCACGAATCTAATTCAAATACTTAAACATTCAATTAGGAAATCTGCTACAAAACTTAACCCAAAACTAACCCCGCTCATGAATATATATATATATATATATATACAAGAACTTCTCTCAAATGATACATATACAATATTCATTTGGTTTACAAATAGAATATACAACATAATAAATATAACAGAAGACTCAACGCCATAAAGCTTCCGCTGCGCAACTCTGATATGTCTCTGAAACTGAAAGTGGGAATGGGTGAGCACATCATCCCTAAAAGGGGTGTCCCGTAGGAATAACAACTAGCTTTCAAGTAATCATTAATATGATTTGAAGACAATGCAGGTTTTATCGAAAGTCGGTAATACAAGGAAAGACAATAAAACATAATGTAGAAACTTCTTCACAGACATTCATAAATAACAGTAAACATCCATGTATGATATGTGTGTTGCTGCACATAAGGAAGAGTAATATTCGTGCTAACCACACTCATTAGGTAATATTCGTGCTAACCACACTCATTAGGTAATATTCGTGCTAACCACACTCATTAGAATACTTGATATAAAGGAAGAATAATATTCGTGGTAACCACACTCATTAGGTAATATTCGTGCTAACCACACTCATTAGAATACTGGATATTGTGTCGGCACACATCTCATACCACACAAAGCACACAAAGATATGCATGAATTTCACAACACCAAGATTGATTTGTAAAACAATAATGAATACAAGAGAGTTCGTTATCGATTCCCACCTCTTTTGATGACAAGCCACACCTACCTCGAGATCCACAATCCACCGGTTCGTCCTTTGAATCGATCGTTGTTAATAAAGACTAACTGATAATCACACAAGAAGTCTAAGAATCTAGCCAAAATGGCTCGAACAAGAAACATACAAATCTATCTAATGATTCTAAGCCCATTTATGGTCCCACACATCTTCATTATCCATCTCTTGCACATCTAAAGGTTTACTAATTCAATTAGGTTGTTTCTCTAGTCCATTAGCTAAGTCTTAAAAATATCTACAACTTTGTAGAAGAAACCAAATGCTAATTCAGACCATAAGTGGTCCAAACACTAAATAAGATTGATGGCCCTAAGCCCAAGCCCATGGGCCTGATACGGCACATCCCACTAGTCCGGCCCACTACACAAGACCTGACCCAACTGGGTCAATAAAACGGTCACTGACGGTCAAACGGGTCAACTAACAGTCCATGTCCAGTCAAGTCCAGGGTAAATGGTCAACGAGTCAAGACTAGTGACTCAGTGGGTCAAACCCGATTCGACTCAGTCAGACAACTAAGTCAGCTACACAAGTTATCCAAACATCCGACTGGCAGGAAAAACTCAAGGCCAAAGCCTTTGCCAAGGTCAAAAGCTAAACTGCACCATAACAGTGCATCACAAGACTCAACTAAACTAAGACACATAGTAAAAACTAAATGTTTCAAGTGATTAACTCATCTTGGGATCATCTTTGGATTTATGACTTGGTCTGTGTGGATTATTATTTGCTTATAATCCACCCGTGGAACAAGTAACCTATATGATTCTAAGACTCAATTATTGTTTATTTGTAGGCTGCTTAATCTACATGTTTTTGTGTTTGTTCATGAATTTCTGATTTGACCGTTGGACCTTTTTGCTTCTCCGCTAGATTTCCCGACCAGAACTTAGGCAGTAGTTGCTTATGTGAAATTTTATTAGAATTTCTATTGTATGTGTTGACTTACAGGAAATTTCGGACACACATGATAACAAGCTCAAGGGGATGGAGTTGGTGGTACTGCAATGGTCTTGGATGTGTTGGTGCTTCCATGAAGATGTTACTGCAACAAGCAACAGGGTATTAGTGAGCTGCAAATGGATTTGAAGTAATTGCAGTGTTTGGTGCAGTTGAAATGGCTTGAGGCAAAGTTGGTGTTGTTGTTGCAGGTATAAGTGAAACTACAATAAGGAGATGGTGGTGCTGATAAAGATAAGTATGGTGATGGAGTTGCAATACAACTGAAGATGGGTGAAGGCAGAGTTGTTGCTGGTGTTGTGTGTTCTTGGATGGAGAAACAGAGGAAACTCTGTCCGGACTTCTACTCCGGCGAGTTATCTCACTGATCCGATCCATCTCCTAACTCAGCTGAATAATACTCTGACTCGGCTAACTCATTATTTACCTTGACCAGTTGACTACCGGTTTGATTATCTTGACTGTTAGCTATGACGGTATGGTGACGGAATATTCCGTCGACAGATTAGAAGATTTCGGTAATCAGCAATAGTTGTTTTGTTTGAACATCTCTTTGTTTTACAATTTCTGTAGTAAGTACTTAGGACGGCCCTTCTACCGTGACAACGATTGTACTAGTTTAGAAATAATTAATACTTTTTACTTTATTTATTAATGGAAATATGTTATGATAGCTTAATTAAGGAAATATTTATGATGAAATGAAAAGTTAATAAATCATTTGTTATGAGGAATTAATTGAAACACTTATAATGTTTAATTTGAACAAACCATGATCATAGATTTATCTTCTCCCTAGAAAAATCTTGGCCACTCTTTATCTTGCCTAACTTGTCCAAACCTTGTTTTGTATTCTAGATTGTAACCACCTAAGATAATTATTCTCTTTCTGTTAGGATTTTGCAGTTATCTTAAGATAATTATGATTATTCCAAAAACTGATATTTTCTTTAAAATATCCTGATCCCCATTCTAAATATGACACTTATCCAGAAGAGAGGATAATTTGGATTGATGGATCAAACCATGGGTTTTAAGAGTCGATCGATGGGTCTATGGGCTTCCATAATAAGCAAACATGGATTTCCATAGTAAATAAATGGGCTTCAATACTAAGGCAATTGGGCTTCCAAAATAAGCAAGTTATATTTCCACGATAAACAAAATGGTGTTTCAATAATAAGCCAACTCGACTTCCAAAATAAGCCAATATGTTTCCATAATAAACCAAATGGGCATCAATAATAAGCAACATCGGGCTTCCAAAATAAGCTAACATGGTTTCTTCAGTAAACCGAACGGGCTTCCTAAATAACCCAACTAGGCTTCTATAACAAGTAGAGCTGACAAACAAGCCCAAAACCCGCAAGTAGGCCTGGACCGTCCCTTCAAAACCCGCACCCGGCTTGGATGGTTTCTATACAAGCCGGGTTAGGGTTGGAAAAATGATGTCCCGTTGAAAAACGGGTTAACCCGGCCTGGACCGTGAAACCCGCGGGTTCACCCATTAACCCGCAGTTCCATTCTCCGCCGCGTTTCCCACTCCCATCAGTATAATATGTGTAACGTACTAACGTGTGTCACTTGTTACGTGTCCCACTATCCCCTCATATAAGGTCCAAAAACTCTAGAGTTTTTAGTCTTTCCTTCTCTTTCTTCTTCTTTTCTTTTTTTTCTTCTTCTTCGTCCTTCCATGAATCCCTGACGGACAAAACAATAGCTTGAAAAAAGCCGTGGATCTAAAGATCAAAGGCAGTAGTTTGTGCAGTTGTGCTTAATCGAATTCTCCTCTTTATTTTCTTCTTAATTTTAATTGAAATAAAAAATTTCTTAATCATCTTATAAATATAAAATAATGAAAGAATTAATACAGATTTAAAGATGGAGATAGAAATAGGTGGTGATTGCTGTGGATTTGAGAAGAGAAAGATGGAATTGAAGGTAGTTTGAGGATATAATGTCGTTAGACAATCTCCACTGGTTTTTTCATTAATTCAAATTCATTCTTCTTACAGACTCAATACAAATCTCTCTCTTTTAAACACCTGAATTTGAGAGACTGGTTTAGCAGGTGACCAACCCAAAACTAACAGTCACTTCACCAAACATTAATTGACACCTGACAGTTACTCACACACACACTCCACACAGTTACACTGAGAACTCGCACATACAATCCATACAGATTATCTAACACCCCCCACAAGTGCAGAGTCTATGCAGGAGCAGAGACACTGAGCTTGAGTCTTAGAGCTGAAAAACGAGCAGTAGAAAGACCTTTGGTGAAGATATCTGCCAACTGATCCTGTGTAGAAAGAAACCGCACAACTAGAGCTTTGGAAGCTACCAATTCTCTTACAAAGTGAAAAGCTATTTCAATGTGTTTCATCCTATTATGAAAGATTGGGTTAGCTGTCAAGTAAGTAGCCCCCATGTTGTCACACCATAACACAAGAACACTTGGAGAAGGAAAATGTAATTCACTAAGAAGAGATTGAACCATACTAACTCTGAGGTAGCATCAGCTAAGGCACGATATTCTGCCTCAGTACTTGATCTGGAGACTGCCTTTTGTTTTCTAGAACACCATGAAATTAGATTAGGTCCAAGAAAGATTGCTAAACCACTGGTAGATCTTCTGTCAGTGATGTCACCTGCCCAATCAGCATCAGAGTAGGACTGCAACTGTAGAGAAGTAGCTCTTTTAAACTGTAAGAGATGTGGTTATTCCCTGCAAGCTACAAATAATGCTTTATGTGTCACTGTTGGTGATGGCGGTCAACTTAATACACTGGGTACTTTCTTCAATGTTCCAATTTGAATGCAAGATTACACTTTTACTACTGACTTTCACATCTTACCAATTAGTGGATGTGATGCTGTGTTAGGAGTGTAATGGTTGCGAACTTTTGGACAAATTTCTTGGGATTTTAACAAGTTGATTATGCGTTTCCATATTAATGGCGCACACATTCAATTATTGGGTAATAATACTCCTTCTGTCATGCTCTTGGATAGTGTACCCATGCAGCGTTTACTCAACAAATAATATTATGGTGTTTTTCTACACTACACCAACTATTTCCTCATTGAATGCTATAACAGCTATACAACCTGAGATTCAACGGTTATTATCTGAATTTGCTGATGTTTTTAAAACTCCAACCTCACTACCTCCAGAAAGATTGCATGATCATCAAATTCCTTTGGAACCAGGATCAGCTCCAGTTAATGTTCTTCCTTATCATTATCCTCATTTCCAAAAGGATGAAATTGAAAAAAATTGTATCTGAACTAAAACAAGTTGGGCTTATTCAATCTAGTTCAAGTATGTTTTCTTCTCCCATTTTGGTTATACATAAAAAAGATGGTGCATGGCGTATGTGTGTGGATTACAAAGCCTTAAACAAGATTACTATTAAAGATCGCTTTCCCATTCCAATGGTGGATGAATTACTTGATGAACTTCATGGTGCAATCATATTTACAAAGCTTGATCTTCGTTCTGGTTATTATCAGATTCGTATTTACAAATCAGATATTCCTAAGACTGCATTTCGAACACATGAAGGTCACTATGAATTTTTAGTTATGCCGTTTGGGTTATCTAATGCACCAGCTACATTCCAGAGTCTCATGAATCAAATCTTTAGACCTTATTTGAGGAAATTTGTTCTCGTTTTCTTCGATGACATATTGATTTACAACAAGAGTATGGAAGAGCATTTGGAACATTTATCCATGGTATTCACAATTTTGCGTCAACATCAATTATTTGTTAAAGTATCTAAGTGCACTTTTGCACAACCCTCAGTTGGTTATCTTGGCCATGTGATTTCTTCTGACGGTGTTGCAGCGGAAAGTGATAAAATTCAAAGTATTCTTGATTGTCCAGTTCCAACAACTGTTAAAAACTTGGGAGGATTTCTTGGTTTGGCAGGTTATTATCGAAAATTTGTTAAAGATTTTGGTAAAATAAGTACTCCCTTAACCAAGTTATTAAAGAAGGATTATTTTGTGTAGACTGAAGAAGCTACTATTGCTTTTCGAGCACTTCAAAAAGCACTTACTACCACCTCAGTTTTAATACTACCAGATTTTTCAGATGTCACTTAAGTTACTTAAATTCTATCTAGAGGCTGCTCAAGCTAGAATGGAGTCTTATGTTGATAATCACCGTACTGAGAGAAGTTTTGCAGTAAATGATTGGGTATTTCTTCGTCTGCAACCTTACAGACAATCAACGGTGGCGGATCAAACGTATTCTAAGCTCTCTCCTCGATTTTATGGACCTTTTAAAGTCATTGCAAGGATATGAGAAGTTGCATATAAGTTAGAATTTCCTTCTGAAAGTCGTATTCATCCAGTTTTCACGTTTCACAACTGAATCATAAACTTGGTTGTTCTGTTATTGCTGAGACAGTTTTACCTATTGTGATTGACTATGAAAAGTGGGAACCCGAGGCTATACTAGAAGGAAAGATGTTCAAGAAAGATAATAAAGCTGGAACTAAATGGCTGGTAAAATGGAAGGATCATTCTCCATAGGAAGCTACATGGGAAGATGCAGATGATATCCTCTTGCATTTCCCAGATATTGAGGCTTGAGGACAAGCCATTTTTCAAGGGGGGTGGAATGTTGCAACACCAAACCGACATCCCTTATTTTCTTAACTATAATTACCTTGTTTAGCTTACATAGTTTCCTAGTTTACGTAAAATTTCTTATTAATAGATTTGCTTGCTTATCAAGCAATTCAGTTTGCTTTAAATACTTAGCCTGAGAATTGTATCGAACACAAGTTTTATTAATACAACTCAGTTTAACTAATCTCTCTCCTTAATCTTCCAAGCAAAGGTGGTTAACCCCCAACTCAAAGGGTTTTATCTAGGGTTCTTGTTTTCTTTTCTTGTGTTCTAGCTGGAGTTCGGTCAAGGATCCTAACAGAGTGTGGTAATCAATGACGGATTTCAATTAACAATTGTTATTTTTAGAGTCTCATGAATTAGGGATTTTGATATCTGTACTGATTTGTTTTGAAAGTTGCTTAATTAAAACTTTTCTATTTTGTTCACCTCTGAATTATTTGGTTACCCTTCTGGATTTTTCAGTGGATAAAAGCTATGGAAAAGAAAAGTAAAGGGGTTGATTGGTGTTTTTCCTGTTAGAGACGCTTCTGAGGGTGCATTTATTAGTCCAGTATACGACTGAGAGGTGATGTTCAAGCGTGCTCCAAACTTCTGTCTACGCGCGGGTTCAAGTGATGTTTCCACTGCCCAAACCAACATTGGAGTTGCAGAGATTTCCATTGGGTTGCAGAGAGTTCCTTCATGATCATTTTTCATAGTTTTCTCATCACGGGAAGGGTTTAATTTATGATCCAAGGTATGAATCTATTTATCCATTTAGGGTTTTTTTTTCCCTTTCTTATTTGTGTTTCAGCTATTAATCAAATCCCGACTCAAGTAGTTTCATATGGTTTTTATTTTTGTGAACGTTGCAAGTTTTTTGATCTCTCTAGGGTTAAAGGTTTACTTTTTGTTTAGACGGCTTCTGAAGGATCATCATCACAAGAGAGGTACCATCAAGTTCACAACATGAAACTCTTGGTTGTTCTAAATCAAATGATGAAGATTGGGATGGTAAAATCAAATATACTAAATGCATTAAATTGATTTTCACTTGAGAAAAATATTTTTCAGGTTCTGACTTCTGATATGCGCATATCTTTTCTCGAATAATTTCAATTGAATTTCTATTTTAAAGTTACTAGATGCATTGCACTAGGTTCATCTAATTATCAGTTTTTGGGTAGTAAGGGTTTTATGGAAAATGTATTGAAAATTGAGATTCTCCATTGAATTCAACCACCATTAGTTGCATTTTAAAATTCAGAATTACTCGATGCATGCGGGGAACACCGAATAGCGAAGAACAATATTGATGCAGTCATCAACTGGGGAATTAAATAAGTATGTAGAGACAACATCCTCGATATACCAATTATTTTGAGATACCGCTTCTGCAAAGTGTTGAATGATAATGTAGTTAAATTTATGTATTTTGTGTTCGTCATGGTTTCTGACATAGTTAGGGTTGAATCACATAAAACTAAAATTTAGTTAAAATTATGGATTACAAAATGGGATCAGAATGTCTTACTTAAATTTAGTTTAAATTTATGAGAATTGATTGTTCTGATTTTGGCCACATGTGTAGCATATTGTGATAGGATATGTGCTGATTTTGACCTAACAATAAGAATGTTCAGACACACACACACAAACATGTGATGGGAATGTCGAGAATGTCTTTCTTCGAGCATCATTACATATATAGGGTGGGGAGACTAATTTTTGTTGAATTGTATGTGTTCCTTAAACTTAAACCTACATCAGTAACAATATGAGATGAATTAAATATTTTTTTTGAATTCGTGGTGTTTAGAGACCATTGGCAACAGTTAGCACATGAGAGTAAATATGTTGTAGTACATATGGCTGTATTTTTGTACATAGTATTTTCTTTGTTTTAGTATGCTGTCAAATTTGTATCATAAGTGGTTTTAATCCCGTGCGAGACTAACTTAATGCAGAACGTCGAATTATTAGGAATCTTCCGGAGTTTGTGTGCTCAAACCAATTATGGCGTGTTTAGTCGCTGAAATGGATGATAAGGGATGCTCTTCGATGTTTCAATATAAATAAAGGGTGTTCCTTTATATACCCCCATAAAATACTAACTATAGACCCATAGGTAGTTATGTTAGTTATAACAAGAAAATTATGAAATTGAATGAAAATTTTGATACCGATACCCCTTTTGAAAAGAACTAATATTACCATACATAAAACCCTAAAAAATAAAACGGAAAACCATTGTATAGATTTGCAGCAGAAACTTGAGATCCATGGAAGAAAACAAGAGTTTGGTTTGGTAGTCTTGGTTCAGCCGATGCTGCTAAAGCTTATGATATTTTTGCTCGTAAGCTAAGGAGTCCTAAAGCTAAAACCAATCTCCCATATTCACCGATAAACAATAGGATCAACAAAATCAAGATGTATTCTTCTTCTTGACAATGATTAACAATAGGATCAACAAAATCAAATCAAGATGTATTCTTCTTCTTGACAATGATTATGATATATTCTTCTTCTTTTGTGATTGATCAATTACTGTTTGATCTTAAGCTCTTAGAATGATCGGACAATTGTCGTCCTCTTTATTTTACGTACTTTTTCTTTTACTTCCTCATTGTACAAACTTTATCTAATTCAATATGAGAATGGGATGACGAAAGACATATATGACTGTCTGCCCATGTTTCCATTTATTAATTCTTTAGGAATAGATGTTTAATTGTATTTCATTGTCAGATTGTGATTGAAAATAAGTGTTAGCGTGTAAGGGAAGAATTTTCTAAATTACAGTGGTAGTTATAATAGAAGAAGTTTTGATTGATACTGTTTGGACTTTGGAGGAGATCTGATGGGGTATTTACTTTCTACCTCATCTTCTCCTTTGGTAGATTTATTGTTTCTCTGAGTTGGTCATGGGATTACGTAGAATTATTATTTCTCTGAGTTGGTAGTTTTGGCTGTGTTGTTGTTCCGGTGTTTGGGGTACAAAAATCGAGCAGATCTGACGGGGTAGGTAAGTGTTGGGGGTATGCAGATAAAGGGGTACCATTAGTATTTTCTGGGGGTATATAAAGGAACACCCTAAATAAAAATAAAGCATTTTTGTTTTGTTCGGTATCAATGAATCTGAAACCCTGGTTGTTATTATGTTGCAGGGAGTATTTAAATGAGCAACAGTGGTGATATTCCGAAAGAAAAATATGTATGTGTTTTTCATGGACCAAGCCTTTTCCCCTTTTATGTTTCTCTGTCGACAACTATCCTTCGTGGTTATAGTGACTAGAAGCACATGTCCTTTTTTTTCCTTTCCGGTTTGCAACAATTTGAAATTCACAATTTTCCCATAATTTAATTTTTATTCATCATTTCAATTTAATACTCCATTATTTGTTTGTGATTTAATGACTAAATACCTGATTTTAATTTGAGATTATAGTTTGATACTCTTCGTTCATGATTATTTATTTTTCCCAAAGTGACAAAACTTGATTATATTTTTGTGGTAAATTGAAGATTTGTGTGTGCTGATTAAGTTTATGTGTAGTTCGATTTATGGATGAATATGTATAAACAGCTACTAAAAACGTTCCATCCAAAGAATAAGATACAACGGGCATGACTGAAACTAATAGAAAAAAATAAAGGTAATCTCTTTCTTTTAGGTTCTTTTCGGACGAGCTTTTATCCGAATTTGATTTGTCATCTGTCATCAGGCAAAATTTCTCGGTGCAACCAAAAAAATTAGTAAATCCACATTCGGAAATTGCATTGTGGACTCATAACATGGAGAATTGTGTATTTCAATTTTCTAGACATACTCTTAAATACTTTTCTCTATAATCCCACACATCTTCATTATTCATCTCTTGCACATCTAACGGTTTACTAATTCAATTAGTTTGTTTCTCCAGTCCATTAGCTAAGTCTAAAAAATATCCACAACTTTGTAAAAGAAACCAAAGGCTAATTCAGACCATAAGTGGTCCAAACACTAAATAAGATTGATGGCCCTAAGCCCAAGCCCATGGGCCTGATCCGGCACATCCCACTAGTCCGGCCCACTACACAAGACCTGACCCAACTGGGTCAATAAAACGGTCAGTGACGGTCAAAAGCGTCAACTAACAGTCCATGTCCAGTCAAGGTCAAGTCCAGGGTCAATGGTCAACGAGTCAAGACTAGTGATTCAGTGGGTCAAACCCGATTCGACTCAGTGGGTCAAACCCGATTCGACTCAGTCAGACAACTAAGTCAGCTACACAAGTTAGCCAAACATCCGACTGGCAGGAAAAACTCAAGGCCAAAGCCTTTGCCAAGGCCAAAAGCTAAACTGCACCATAACAGTGCATCACAAGACTCAACAGTTTGAGCAACCAACCTTCCCTGCCATAGTTCCAATTCTGACTCTATTTTAAACCACAATCTCTTCTTAATCATTCAAAAATCATTCATAAGCAAACTTCAAAACTCAAATACAATTACAAACATTGGTTACCTGCAATTGCAGTAGCTATAAGCTTTCCTTTAGAGATTCAACTCGACACATTTATCTAATCCTCTCTTTATAACTTCAATCACAACATCATCTCATTCAATACTGCAAAATCATTTGCACCCATTACAGTGACACTGCCAACTCCATCTCAGCACCAGCAACACCTCTACTTCACATTCTTGCAATTCCAGATCAACAATAACAACTACACCTATATCACCACCATTCTTCAATACAGAATTGAGATTACAAAACCACCTCTAATACATATCTCCTCCCCTGTAATATCACATCATAACCACCAAAACTAAACTCATCTCAGCAATATCTCAACCATATTGCAACCTCAATTCCACTTACATTTCCAACATCTATGCCACACAACTCATCTTCACAGAAAACACCACCAAACACCAAACTCAGCAACATCACCCATTCAAGCATCTCCACCAATTCCCTTAGTTCATAAACCTCCACCAGTTCACATCTGATTCCATACTCCAATCCTTATTCCACTCAACTTCATTAAGAAAATATAACAAAGCTTTATATCATTATTTTTATCTCAAAATGAACACAAACTCATCAGCTATTAACTGAATCTAAGCAGTTTCTCAATTCAGATAGCAACCATCCACCAAACTTCTCACAACTCCCGCAACACCTAATTCTAGGCTTACCAATATTACCAGCTAAGCAAACTCAGCTGCATCACATACCACTTGCCTCAGTTATCACCTCTGCATCTCAATTCAACATAGCTGCAAAACATGAATCACCTGTAATCCCCTAACAAGCATCTAAATCACAATCCATTGAAAGCAGCAACACCACTATCTTTCCTCTTCCTGATATTCCTAACATACAAAACTACATCTCCAGCTTCCTTACATATCCAAATATATTTCAGAATTCTTAATTCATCAACAAACATATCAACTCAATAATGAACTTGAAACCTTAAGAACAATTACCTCCAATATCAACTCAGAAGTCTTTTTCTTCCTTTAATTGTTCAACATCAGTCTCCTCTTTCCCATCTGCAATCCAAACTCATGGCCCCTAAATCCGTAATCCAATCGAAACCCTAATTCTTTGATTCTTTCCTAAAGCAGCTTCATAACTCCAATTAAACCTAAACCCCTTCAATTCCTTATCTTAGAACACTAATTCTATCTCTTAAATCACCTTTGAATTCTTCTAGAAACCTTAACTTCGATTTACAGTAAATCAATTTTCTTCTCCCGGTTCAATCAACCACAGTTCATCACTTCCCCTTTGATTCATCAAGTTAACCAACTTCTACGAATCACTCACGTCGAAACACGTTCATTTCTTTGATAAGAAATCGACAGGAAGAAAGAAAGAAGAGAAGACCGAAGAAAGAAACAGAAGAAGAGAAAAGAAGAAGAAAGATGAAGAAGAAAAAGAAAAGAAAAGAAAAGAAAAGAAGAGAATGAAATCTTCTCGAATCTAGTAAGGATAAGGCCAACCAAAAATTCTAAAGGCACACGAAAAAGGATAAGGGCTGCCGAGTTGGTTTGTCTACAAAATGACTAATCTTCCCTTCATGCAAATGTGACGATATCTTCTTTGTCCGATATCCCAATGACACGTTCGAGTAGTCTATTCTGCGTAACTTTTCGAGATCTATCTAAGGATACTAGTTTCGTATCTAAATCGTTGTTAGGTTAATTTCTATTAATTAACGTTCTTGTTAAACTAATCGAGATATTATCGGCTAATTCGTCACTTGACCGGTCTAATAGCGTTGACGAGCTTGAGGATCTTTACAGTATGATTCTCGCTTAGGGTGCGAAAGGTCCCGAGTTCAATTCTCGAATTGCCCCATAAGTGTTTGTCTGTGTACAAACCATAACTTTCTTTGTTTGGGCCGACCGAGAGAAGGAGTGAGGACCTTATATGACCACTTTTTTGTAAAATCTAAGTCATGAATTGACACAAAAAGATTGAAAATGTTTGGGGCTGAAAAACTAATAATGCCCCTCTAAATTAGGAAGGATTCATGGTCGAACCCCGCTGAATTTGCGATTTCATTTCTTTTTCTCACATTTTTTTTCTCTACTGCTGAACCCAATAATCCCCGCTGAAAAACCAAACTTCTCCTCCTCTTCGTTCACTCCTCCACCTCCTTCAATCTCTTCATCAGCAGTTTCAATCACCACCACCACTCTTCCTCAGCAGATTCAATCACCACCACCACCACTCTTCGTCAAATTAACCACCGGTGATGGAGAGTGGTGGTTATGATATGGGTCAATTGAAGATCTAGTAACTGTTAATTGAAGTTGAAACGGGTTAGGGTTCGATCTGTGATTGAGAGAAGAGATGATGAAAGAAAAGAAATTGAAGATGGAATCGACCATGGAAGAATGGGTTATCGCTGTAAATGGATTTGATGGTTGATTTATGAAGATTTGAGGCGGGTATTGCAGCGACAGGGGATAAGAGGAATGGAGCACTGGTGATGGCTAAAGGGGATCTGATGGGTGATTATCGATTAATGCTGCAGAGAGAACAATTACAAGGGCATGGTGGTTGTACTGAGATTTGTAGGAGCCGAAATCTGAAGATGGTGGTGATTCAATGTTTGAAATGGTGGAGATAGTGAATGTGTTGCTACTGCTGGTGTAACTATTTTGTCAATGTGCTCATCTTCACCAAATTTCTTGGCTATTGTAGGGGATTTTTCTCTCTGATTTATAGTTGGGAAGATTCAGAGTTATTGCTTTGGGTTCCATTGCTAGTTCTAAAACTTTGTCAATTTTTACAAATTTTAATGTTGTTTTAATAGTATGACAAACATTTAGTACCTTGTTCAAATGTATGTGAATGCAATTCAGGCAATTAACCCCCTTTTTGATCATTTTCATCTTCGAAAATGGAGGATAATGAACCTTTAATAGTTTTAGTACTGATTGTATAACCAAGTCAGTTGGAATTAGTCTTCTAGTATGATATTTAAGCTATCATGGTATGAGATATTTAACTTCAATTTTGCAGGGGATAGTCTAGTTATGGTTGACGGCGATGTTTCCACAGATGAAACCAAAACCTTGTGATTTGTCATTAAATTTATGTGAATCGGCGACACTAGCTCAGTTGATTTTTCCTATTATCATCTTGTGAAGTTTACACCTACTGGTGATCCTGCTAAAGATGACGAAAATGCAGTAATTACTTAACCCTACCACCACCTTGATTTTGTTTTTGATGAAATTTTTGGTGATATGTGCTTTTAGATTGTGCTAAGTAATCTGAATTGTGATAATACCCATTCGAAATTGGAATTGTTTACTAGCTAGGGTTTAGTAGTGCTTGAAATCTTACACATAGATATACGAATCACCTTGATATGATATTAGAGAGTTGGAAAGACCCATTGGAATTGAACTCTGCATTGCATGCTAGGGAGTTTACCTTACAATGCTTAAGGTCTTTACATCGATACATAGAAATCTCGATATTTAGAGAGTTGGATTGAGTTTAGATTCTCTTTGTACTGGTGAATTTACTTTGCACTTCTTTTGTTAAAGCATATGGGGCTATGAGCTCTTTGTACTAGTCAATTTATTTGCTTACTAGTTGTTTGTTCACAATTTATGCAGGATTCTCTCTTTTCCTTGCATGGATGACAGATCGCCTGCACCATTACATCAGGGAACTCCGATGTTAAGGAAAAGCATGGAGGTTGTGAAGAAACGAAGCAGAGGTTTTGATGACGCCAAGAATGGAGCTTCATAGGAAGCGAAAGCCATGGAGGAAGAGCTCACCAGTTTGAAGGCAAAGTTAAGAAGTTGGAATCCGAGTGTGAGACAAAGAAAAAGGATGTTAAAGCAGCAGAAGCAAACGCAGAGGCTTTGAGGAAGCAATCGGAAGGGTTCCTTCTCGAGTATGACAGGTTGTTGGAGGAAGACAATCAAAACCTCAGGGAGCAATTACAGTCACTGGATCGTGGTTTGTCACATTCTGGTTCCAAGAAGAACCGATAGTGAACCCACTATTTTCTACAGAACGGGTAATTAATTTTACTTAAATATTTTTTGGTGTTGGCTTGGATTTTGAGGGTTAAAGATAATGATGGTGTACATGAGTCGGTTTGGTAAAAAATGCATATCAATGAATTGTTATGACACATAGTAAAAACTAAGTGATTAACTCATCTTGGGACCATCTTTGGATTCATGACTTGGTCTGTGTGGATTATTATCTGCTTATAATCCACCCGTGGAACAAGTAACCTGTATGATTCAAAGACTCAATTATTGTTTATTTGTAGGCTGCTTAATCTACATGTTTTTGTGTTTGTTCATGAATTTCTGATTTGACCGTTGGACCCTTTTGCTTCTCCGCTAGATTTCCCGACCAGAACTTAGGCAGTAGTTGCTTATGTGAAATTTTATTAGAATTTCTATTGCATGTGTTGACTTACAGGAAATTTCGGACACACATGATAACAAGCTCAAGGGGATGGAGTTGGTGGTACTGCAATGGTCTTGGATGTGTTGGTGCTTCCATGAAGATGTTACTGCAACAAGCACCAGGGTATTAGTGAGCTGCAAATGGAGTTGAAGTAATGGCAGTGTTTGGTGCAGTTGAAATGGCTTGAGGCAAAGTTGGTGTTGTTGTTGCAGGTATAAGTGAAACTACAGTAAGGAGATGGTGGTGCTGATAAAGATAAGTATGGTGATGGAGTTGCAATACAACTGAAGATGGGTGAAGGCAGAGTTGTTGCTGGTGTTGTGTGTTCTTGGATGGAGAAACAGAGGAAACTCTGTCCGGATTTCTACTCCGGCGAGTTATCTCACTGATCCGATCCAGCTCCTAACTCAGCTGAATAATACTCTGACTCGGCTAACTCATTCTTTACCTTGACCAGTTGACTACCGGTTTGATTATCTTGACTGTTAGCTATGATGGTACGGTGACGGAATATTCCGTCGACAGTTAGAAGATTCCGGTAATCAGCAATAGTTGTTTTGTTTGAACATCTCTTTGTTTTACAATTTCTGTAGTAAATACTTAGGTCGGCACTTCCACCGTGGCAACGATTGTACTAGTTTAGAAATAATTAATAATTAATACTTTTTACTTTATGTATTGATGGAAATATGTTATGATAGCTTAATTAAGGAAATATTTATGATGAAATGAAAAGTTAATAAATCATTTGTTACGAGGAATTAATTGAAACATTTATAATGTTTGATTTGAACAAACCATGACCATAGGTTTATCTTCTCCCTAGACAAATCTTGGCCACTCTTTATCTTGCCTAACTTGTCCAAACCTTGTTTTGTATTCTAGATTGTAACCACCTAAGATAATTATTCTCTTTTTGTTAGGATTTTGCAGTTATCTTAAGATAATTATGATTATTCCAAAAACTGATATTTTCTTTAAAATATCCTGACCCCCATTCTAAAAATGACACTTATCCAGAAGAGAGGATACTTTTGATTGATGGATCAAACCATGGGTTTTAAGAGTCGACCGATGGGTCTATGGGCTTCCATAATAAGCAAAAATGGATTTCCATAGTAAACAAATGGGCTTCAATACTAAGCCAATTGGGCTTCCAAAATAAGCAAGTTATATTTCCACAATAAACAAAACGATTTTTCAATAATAAGCCAACTGGACTTCCAAAATAAGCCAATATGTTTCCATAATAAACCAAATGGGCATCAATAATAAGCAACATCGGGCTTCCACAATAAGCTAACATGGTTTCTTCAGTAAACCGAAGGGGCTTCCTAAATAACCCAACTAGGCTTCTATAACAAGTAGAGCTGGCAAACAAGCCCATAACCCGCAAGTTGGCCCGGACCGGTCCGTCAAAATCCGCACCCGGCTTGGCTGGTTTCTAAACAAGCCAGGTTAGGGTTGGAAAAATGCTGTCCCGTTGAAAAACGGGTTAACCCGGCCCGGACCGTGAAACCCGCGGGTTCACCCATTAACCCGCAGTTCCATTCTCCGCCGCGTGTTCCACTCCCATCAGTATAATATGTGTAACGTACTAACGTGTGTCACTTGTTACGTGTCCCACTATCCCCTCATATAAGGTCCAAAAACCCTAGCGTTTGTAGCCTTTCCTTCTCTTTCTTCTTCTTTTCTTTTTTTTCTTCTTCGTCCTTCCCTGAATCCCTGACGGACAAAACAATAGCTTGAAAAAAGCCGTAGATCTAAAGATCAAAGGCAGTAGTTTGTGCAGCTGTGCTTAATCGAATTCTCCTCTTTATTTTCTTCTTAATTTTAATTGAAATACAAAAGTTCTTAATCATCTTATAAATATAAATTAATGAAAGAATTAATACAGATTTAAAGCTGGATATAGAAATAAGTAGTGATTGCTGTGGATTTGAGAAGAGAAAGATGGAATTGAAGGTTGTTGGAGGATATAATGTCGTTAGACAATCTCCACTGGTTTTTTCATTAATTCAAATTCATTCTTCTTACAGACTCAATACAGATCTCTCTCTTTTAAACACCTGAATTTGAGAGATTGGTTTAGCAGGTGACCAATCCAAAACTAACAGTCACTTCACCAAATATTAATTGACACCTGACAGTTACTCACACAGACACTCCACACAGTTACACTGAGAACTCACACATACAATCCACACAGATTATCTAACATACC
>NW_020619270.1:2479269-2494407 GCF_003573695.1 Papaver somniferum | reverse complement strand
CCCCCCCCCCCCCCCCCCCGCAAGTGTAGAGTCTATGCAGGAACAGAGACACTGAGCTTGAGTCTTAGAGCTGAAAAACGAGCAGTAGAAAGACCTTTGGTGAAGATATCTGCCAACTGATCCTGTGTAGAAAGAAACCGCACAACTAGAGCTTTGGAAGCTACCAATTCTCTTACAAAGTGAAAGGCTATTTCAATGTGTTTCATCTTATTATGAAAGATTGGGTTAGATGTCAAGTAAGTAGCCCCCATGTTGTCACACCATAACACATGAACTCTTGGAGAAGGAAAATGTAATTCACCAAGAAGAGATCGAATCCATACTAACTTTGAGGTAGCATCAACTAAGGCACGATATTCTGCCTCAGTACTTGATCTGGAGACTGTCTTTTTTTTTTCTAGAACACCATGAAATTAGATTAGGTCCAAGAAAGATTACTAAACCACTGGTAGATCTTCTGTCAGTGGTGTCACCTGCCCAATCAGCATCAGAGTAGGCCTGCAACTGTAGTGAAGTAGCTCTTTTAAACTGTAAGCCATAAGATAGTGTACCAAGTAGGTATCTCAAAATTCTTTTAACAGCTGTCCAGTCTGCAATAGAAGGATGTTGCATCTTTTGACAAGCCTTGTTAACAACAAATGCAATATCTGGTCTTGTAATGGTGGCATACTGAAGAGCACCAACTGTGCTTCTGTAGAGAACAGGATCTTCAAAAGCATCTGAAGCAGCATCAGTGAAAGTATGAAATGGTGTGCCAGAGCTTTTGGCATTGGTCATCTTGGTTTTGACAAGCAAATTTGTGATATACTGCTGTTGAGATAACAACACACCTGCAGGATTCTTGACAGCCTGAATGCCTAAGAAAAAATGTAACTCTCCCAAATCTTTGATTGCAAATTCCTTGCTCAGTGCAGCAATCAAAGAATCTATAGCAGTGGGAGAACTCCCTGTTACTAAGATATCATCAACATATATCAGGATATAAATGACTGAAGAAGATGTTACTCTAAAAAAAGATAGAAGTATCATTCTTAGAAGAAGAAAATCCATTGTTGAAGAGAAAAGTAGTTAATCTCTCAAACCAAGCTCTATGAGCTTGTTTCAGGCCATAGAGAGATTTCTTGAGCTGACATACATGATGAGGAAGAAGTTTATCAGCATATCCTGGTGGTTGGACCATATAAACATCCTCAGACAAGTGACCATGCAAAAAAGCATTCTTGACATCCAACTGTCGAATCTGCCAATGCTTGTGAAGAGAGATAGTCAGAATGATTCTCACAGTTGTTGGCTTAACTACAAGACTAAATGTGTCCTGATAGTCAATACCCTCCACTTGGTTGTAGCCCTTCGGAACTAGTCTGGATTTGTACCTTTCAATGGACACATCAGCTCTTCTTTTGATCCTAAAAATCCATTTGCATCCTATAACATTATATCCTGTAGCATTAGCAACTAATTTCCAAGTGCCATTTTTAAGTAGGGCATTGATTTCTTCATCCATAACAGCTCTCCAGTTTGGATCTTTACAGGCTTTAGTGTAGCATGTTGGAACAATTATATCTTCACAAACTGATTGAACTTCAGATGCATATATTCTTGCTTTGGGTTTTACAATTCCCATTTTGCCTCTTGTAGCCATTGGATGTGCATTAATGACCTCAGAAACAGGTGGTGCAGATGTAGAAGGAGTTACTGAAGTAGTTTCTGAAGGATATGGTGGCACAATATCTTCATTTGAAATAGTAGGCAAGCTAGCAGAGGATAAGTCATGTGTAGATGCAGGTGCAGAAGTAACAGACATAGTTGGTAGTGTAGAACCAGTTGGCTCATTAGTGAAAAAGGAAGCATATGGAAATTTTCCTTCATCAAACCTAACATCTCTTGAAATTTTAATCTTGTTGGTGTTAGGATTGAAGCACCTATATCCTTTGTGTAGGTGACTGTACCCAAGGAATATACATTGAACTGATCTAGGTTCCAATTTATGATGATTAAAGTTTCTCAAACAGGGATAACACACACAACCAAATGTATGTAAAAATAAGTGATCTGGTTGGAGATGAAACAAACATTCTAATGTATATAAGTGATCAAGTTTGGGTGTTGGTGATCTGTTGATTAGAAAGTAAGCAGTTTCAAATGCATAGGACCAGAAAGATAAGGGTAAAGATGCATGATGAAGTAGAGCCAAACCAATTTCAACTATATGTCTGTGTTTTCTCCCAACTGTGCCATTTTGAGCATGAGCATGAGGACAAGAAACTCTATGTCCTATGCCACAAGAATCAAGATAAGTAGATACATTTCTGTATTCTCCTCCCCAATCTGATTGAACAAATTTGATCTTTCTAGTAAGCTGATTTTCAACAAGATTCTTGAATATAATAAAAGTTGGGATAACTTCAGATTTATAAGCAAGGGGATACAACCATGTAAATCTGCTAAAAGAGTCAATAAAGGACACATAGTATTTGTACCCATTCACAGAACATAATGGGGAGACCCAAACATCTGAGTAAAGTAAGTCTAGAGGACCAGTTACATTATTGGATAAACTAGTAGGATAGGGAAGAGCATGACTCTTAGCTGACTGACAAGAAGGACACAGTGTGGAAGATAAATGAGAATTAATAACCTCATTGAATGATGACAGCACATGCTTGAGAGTCTTGTAGGATGGATGACCAAGTTTATTATGCCAATTTGCTAATGAAGATAAGCCAGAGGAAAAAGCTTGCTTGAACTGAGCCGATGTGAACTCCATATGATATAAGCCATCTTTAACAGGACCATGAAGAAGTATATTGTTGGTGACCGGATCCTTGATAAGAAATTTGTCAGAATAAAACTCAAAATAACAATTGTTCTCCTTAGTAAATTGAAGTACAGAGATCAAATTCTTGGTAATTGAGGGTACATGAAGAACATTAGATATAGTGAATTTAGCAGAGTCATTATGCAAGATAGAAGAGCCAACATGAGTTATGGTCGAACCTGAGCCATTGCCAACTCTCACTTGATCAGAACCTTGGTTTTCAGAATGCAGATTAATATTGGACAAGTCTGAAGAAGAAGCACCAGAGTCATTATGATATGCAGCAAATGCTTCAGGTTCAGGATACCAAGAATCATCATAATCATCACCATATGAGTCAGGGTAAGTATAGTAAGCTTGCATCATGTTGTTGTCACTAGGTGCATATCTGTACCTACACTGAGGAGCTAGATGACCAGGTTTCTTGCAAAGTTGACACTCTATGAAGTTGGTGTGTCTTGGAGGAGGAAAAAAATTGTTGTAAGAGCCTTGAGAGCTAAAATTTCTGCCACCATTCCTTCCACCTCTGAAATTTCCTCTGAATCTTCCACCATTTCCTCTAGAAGTAGAATTGCCAGATCTTCCAAAATTAGGTGGTTGAGAAGAGTTATACCAAGATTGATTACCATAGAAAGGTGCACCATATTGATGTGGATAATCATTGTGTGTAGGAGTGTGGTGTGGATAGGCATTAGAGTAAGGGTGATCAAATTGAGATGATGGTGGTGAAGGTTTATGTGGGTGTGTCACATTGGCAGAGGTAGCAGTGAGATCCAATTTGGAATCAGAAGTAATTCTAGATTCTTTAGAAAACAATAAGCCTAAGAGTTCTGATGAAGTGATGAGGTTATCATTTTTAAGTTGTTGAGTGCACACAGAGGTTTTGAAAGCATTATACTCACACGGCAAACCTTGAAGGATATGAATTACCAAATCTTCATCAGAAATCGATCTACCAATTTGAGCTAATTAATGTGAGATCGAACGAGCTTTGTTGAAATAAACTAACATCGAGTCTGAACTCTTCGTTAAGCCAATCAAATCAGTTTTAAGTTGTAACAGACGAGATTTAGTAAAGGAATTATAGTTTTATTCCAAACGATTCTAGATCTCATGAGAGAAAGTACAATCAATAACTTGAGAATGAATTTCTTCAGTATAAGCAGAAAATAACCAATATAAAAGAGCAGAGTCTTGATTTACCCAATAAGCATAAGCCGGATTTGAAACAAATTCGTTATCAGGATCATTGTCGACGAAGTCTGAAGCAGAGACGATTTTGACACCAGCAGGAGATGTTTTCCGAACATATTTCACAGGACAATGAAACGAGCCATCAACAAATTGAAATAGATCATAGCTTCGTAATAACGGAGCGATTTGAGATTTCCAGAGAGGGTAGTTGTGTGCAGATAATTTCGATGGAGGTTTGAATGTTAATGGTATATGTTTGAAAGAATTAGCCATTGAAGACGATATTCGAAGATGAATTAGTAATTGAAATTGGAGAAGAATTTAGGTTTATGAAGGTAAATCTGATACCATGTTGGAAGATATAATGTCGTTAGACAATCTCCACTGGTTTTTTCATTAATTCAAATTCATTCTTCTTACAGACTCAATACATATCTCTCTCTTTTAAACACCTGAATTTGAGTGACTGGTTTAGCAGGTGACCAATCCAAAACTAATAGTCACTTCACCAAACATTAATTAACACCTGACAGTTACTCACACACACACTCCACACAGTTACACTGAGAACTCACACATACAATCCACACAGGTTATCTAATAAAGGTGAATCTGAGAAATCAGAGAAGTTTGAGAAGCAGTTAGGATTTGGATTTAGAAGGAATGAGTTGTTGCGGCTGCTGTCACAAACGAGAATGAAGCGGTAATTAGACAGAGAAGAGAAGCAGACGCCAAGTTGTCGTCGATCTCTAGAAATGAAAGATGAAGAAATAAGTTTAAATCTGAATTTTGTTGAAATTTAGAAGATGGGTTCATGGCAGAAATTCAGATAGGGGTTTGACTAAATTGATTAATATGAGCCTTGAGTAAGATGAAGAACAGCTAGTCTGTGTCATGATTGAATCTGAGATGGTGGGGAAGTGGTGATCAAAGATGAAGAAGAGATTGAGATCAAGATATTGATATTTTTGGTAAGATTTCCTTCAAATCTCGATATCCTTTGGGGTTTGTATCTCTGGAATTCTCATGTTTTCAGTGTTAATTGGAGCTAGATTTCTAGCATTTTTCTTTTTTGATTTTGTGGTGATGATGATTTTCAATTCCTTGTACAGTAAAGACGTACTATAGTTTTTTTCCCTTTTCCCCTTTAAGAAGATGAGTAGGTTTCGTTGATGTTGAATCTGTTGATTGAATTGAATCAAATGAATTAGATGAATGTTAGGATGCAGGGAAGGAGCTTTAGATGGCCTGAATGTGGCCGGAAATAGACCAGAAATCAGAGGAAACTATGTCAAATCGTTTTATGGTAAGTTGACTAAGCAGAAACCAGCTAACCTGTGAACCCGCAAGCTTTACCCTTCACGGGCGCGGGTTGAAAAAATGACCACCCGTGAAAAATATCGACCCGCAGGTTTTGGCCCGTATAACCTGTAACCCGTGTAACCCGTAACAAGCCAGGCCCGGCCCGCCCGTTTGCCAGCTCTAATAACAAGCCATGGTTTCCTCTAATAAACCGGATGTGTTCTTTCAAAATTCATGGGTATGTACTATAAACTTGTTGGCCTTCCATTTTAAGCTAAATGGATTTTTTTAATAAGACGTACTGGACTTCCAAAATAAACCAAATGGGTTTCTATATAAAATCATGGTTTCAATTACGTGATTACAGCTCACGGAAGCACTTTGGTATTTATCTTTTCTTGGACAGCAACAAAAATCGCCATATCACGTCATGTTTTGACTCCCTCAATTTGATCCTTGTAATTTGAGACTTTAATTCCAAATGAAACACCAATTATTGGAGTTTGTTTCTTGTACAGAGATCTTGCGCCTGTCTAATATAAGTGGATGTATCATCCGCCTTCTTTCCTTTATTCTAATGATTAAAATTGAGTGATGTAGGGTAACTTTAGTTATTGTCTTTTTCCGCAGATGTTTTCCGCATATGTTCTCTTTGTTACAACTTTCGTTTCCTAGCTTGCATTTCTTGTAGGATATTGCCAAACTGTTTAATTTTTCGTGACAATTCGTTTCCTTGGTTTTTCTCTTTGATAAAAAAATGCTCCAATTTATTAAACTAGTTTATCTCTTTAATAGGAAAACAATCAAAGATTATTTTCCCATTCTTACGAAAACTCGGTGGTTGGATTACTTTAATAACTCAATTTCAACTCGAGAACATACCTCACTTGAATGGAAGTTTCCCCCATATATGGCTAGGAACATTTATGCCCATATGTTCTCGTACTCACCTAGGAACATTGATTGTCGTCATCTCCATTACTTGGGTAAGTACATATTTGTTGTAGAAAACACATTCTTTAATATTTTCCTTTCGCTCCTTTCACTCCATTTTTAGCTCTAGCTTTATTGAAACACTTTCTTTTTTCCTTTCTCTTTATTAGAAAAACATTATAGATTTTTCCTTAATAATGTACTTTGTTTTTTTTCTTTCTTTTTATTAGAAAAACATGCAACTATTTTCTTAATAATCAAAATACTTCGTTTTTGTCTTTTTCTTTATTAGAAAAACATTACAACTATTTTATTAATAATCAAAACATTTCGTTTTTGTCTTTCACTTTATTAGAAAAACTTCCTTTTTGTGTTTTTCTTTAGTAGAAACAAATTGCAAGACTTTCTTTAATAAATACATGCAAAAAAGTGTTCTCAATTGTGACTATAAACTCGATTTATAATATAACAATTGATGAGGACTTACCTCCCCAGGTGTTCTTTCGTTCATTCAACCCCATCCGTCCCCATTACTTGAAATGATACTGAAAAAGATATGTTTTATTGTTTGACTTCTTTAAACAAATTTCTTGTTATTGCGTTCATGGCGACAATTTAACCTCCCCCATTATCTGTGGAGATATTTAAAAATAGCAAAGGTTCCCCCAGTGAATTTGGAAATGAATCTATTATATCCAATCCTCACTTGCTAGATGGCTATGGGCTTATGATCAGGTATCTTTTCCATTGTCATCTCTATTTCTGAGTCCATCATGATTTTTCTTTTTGGAATCTCCCTCAAAATGTTGTCTTGGTGTGGCGTGACCTTCAGTTCCGGGTTGAACTATTTGGGAGTTATAAATTATAAATGTCGTAATTCAACGCATTATTATATGCTTCTATTAGGAGACCAACATCAACCTTTCCAACCTCACTAACTTCCTGATGAAACCTCCTTGTAAAGTCAACAAGGCTCTCACCAACTTGTATGTGCAAGAGGAATAAATGGCTACTCCCCCTTTTGCTTCTGAGGTTAATTTTGTATTGCTCGAAAAACGCATCTTATAGCATCCCAAAACTATCAATTGAATTAGTCTCTATTTGTGAAAACCAATTTAAATCCTTACCAGTCAAGGTCATTAGAAAAGTCCTGCAGAGTAGTTCGTTTCTATACCCCCACAAACTCATTGAAGCTTGGAATCGTTGGACATGCTCCACTGGATCTTCGTTGCTTCTGTCAAAAAAATTCTTGAACCGAGGTTGGTTGAAATTTATAAGAGGGCAGAAACACTTTATTTATTCAACAAACATGGAATCCATCGACCTCTACATTATTAGGATCCGCTGCTTTTCATCTTTGGATTTCTTTTGAGACAACAAATCTTCAATCATTTCACTGAGTTTTCTTCTGCTGAGTTCTTCGCCTCTTGGTAAATCTTCTCTGATTTCCCTGCGAATCCGCCCATTCTTGATAGGCTCTGTTCCCCTTTTTGAATGGTCTCAGACACGTACAAACCTCTTCGAGTGATCATCATTGATATGATCATCCCCGTGTCTATGAATTTCATGTATCCTATGACTTGGTCATGATCACTTATCTTGCTCGATCGTTTGGTAGTGATCATCCTCGGGTACATAATGATCATAATAGCCATTATTATAGTGATCACGACTCTGATGATCATTTCTGGCATCCTCAACTCTTCATGCATAACTTCGACCGTGTCAACGCCCGTCAAGATCTTCCTCACTTTTACGTGGGATGTCACGTTCTAGATGAGTACGACGGTTTGACGCATCACTTTCGGAATGCAAGGGAGATGCTTCTTCGAGCTCTTTTCTTTTTTCCAATGCGACTTTGAGTTGCTTTTTCCCCTTTGCAACTCCTGAAAACGCTCATGTGATGTCAAGTCGATAGGCTTCACTTGTGTGTTGACAACTTGCGCATTATATGGGGGGAGTGCGCACACCTTTATTAGCAACGACCTCATGATGAAGCTCCTGAATGATTGGGTGCTGATTTCGAACCTTACTCTGAAAATTGAGGTTTTCATTATTGGTATGGGGAGGTGTTCTACGTACCCAAGCATTGTTTCCCCTGAAACTTGGAAGGTTCTCACAGAATGAGGACCCGCTGCTATTAATGAAACTGACGTTTTCATTCCGTCTTGGTAAGTCTTGACGACGCGCTCCGTAGAGTTCGACTGTTGACACATTCAATATGAGGATTTCCGGTAGGTGCATCACCGTTCCTTCCGTGTTGATTTTCTCGCAAAGATTCCATGTGATTTCTTTTCTTTTTGCATCTTCCTGTAACACTGAAATTGCTACTGTTTTAACCCTATCTAACGATTTTAATTGTTGTTGCAACACTTGATTAATTGTTGTTTCTGTAACAGTCTGTAATGCCCGATTAACTGTTGTTGTTTCTGGATAGACCTGTAACACTTGCTGCTTGTTTCAACTATCGCAACGATTTCTTCAACCCTTGCAATTATTTCTTCAATCTTCGTAATAGTTTCTTCAACAGTCGCAACAGTTTCTTCAACTTTCGTAACAGTTCCTTCAACCTTCGTAACAGTTCCTTCAACAATCACAACAATTTCTTCAACAGTCGCAACAATTTTTTCAACCTTCGCAATGGTTTCTTCAACTCTATTTTTTTTTGAGATTTCTAAAACCCTAATTTTCAAAAATGCTTAGAAAAAAAAATCTCTCACTGGGGGAATACGATCTTTTACTTGTATCCCCTTAGTCGGCGCCAAAAGATGTTGGTGCAAAAATATTCAACCCAATACTCCTCGAGATGTGTGTAGATGGATTAAATATTTGTCGTTGATTTAATTCCTCCAGAAATGAAGAATTTGAGATTGATGTTGAATGATTGACCTTCAACTGCTGATTTAACTCCACAAGAAATCGTTGATGAAAATATGATTGATGCTGACCGGTTGACCTTCAACTGCTGATTTAACTCCACAAGAAATTGTTGATGAAAATCCGATTGATGCTTAATGGTGTGGGTATACCTGCAAAAACACTCCAATGCTAAAGTCAGAGAAAATTTCTCAGCAGGTGTTTTGTGTGGAAAAGGATTAGAAAATTTGTACCTTTTGCGTTAAGATTTAGCTTCTATTTGTAGGCAGAAAGTAAATCTAGCTTTAGGGATTCATAGTTATCTTAATAACTTCCCTTATCTGTATAAATCCAAGAAAACAACCAGATTCATGATAAAATTTGTTATTCCCTCTAATATGTATCTTAAATAATTATTATCCTAGATAATAATTATAATCACCTGAGATAATTATCCTCTTTTGTTAGGATTTTACAATTATCTTAAATAATAATTATAACCTCCTAAGATAATTATCCTCTTTCTGTTAGGATTTTGCAGTTATCTTAAACAACCAGATAATTATGATAATTCCAAAGACTGGTATTTTCTTTAAAATATTCTGATCCTCATTCTAAAAATGACACTTATCCAGAAGAGAGGATAATTTGGATCGATGGATCAAACCATGGGTTTTAAGAGTCGACCCATGAGTCTCTGGGCTTCCATAATAAGCAAAAATGGGTTTCCATAATAAACCAAATTGGCTTCAATACTAAGCCAATTGGCTTCTAAAATAAGCCAGTTATGTTTTCACAATAAACAAAATGGGCTTCCATAATACTCCAATTTGTTTCCCTAATAAACCAAATGGGCTTCAATAATAAGTAAGACCGGGCTTCCAAAATAAGCCAACATGGTTTCCTCAAACCGAATGGGCTTCCAAAATAAGGCAACTAGGCTTCTATAATAAGCCATGGATTTCTTTAATAAACCGGATGTGTTTCTTTAATAAATCATGGGTTTGTACCATAAATCTGCTAGCCTTCTATGTTAAGCTAAATGGATTTCATTAATAAACCGTACTGGGCTTCCAAAATAAGCCGAATGAGTGGACTTCTGCCATAAGCCAAATGGGTTTTACAATAAACCACATTTTATAGTTATAGTATAACTTGTGCGACACACATATACACCATTTTAATGAGGTACAAACAGGTTCATCAAGTGAAACTATATCTTCACCACCATCGAATTCATCACCATTAACTTTTAACTCTATCAACATATTTTCCAAGTATACTCTGATAAGGTATTTCCATTTCAATTCTTCTCACTTAACCACGAAGATTCTACCTCTTCCTAGTTAACACTATTATAATTTCATCACCAATAAATTAGTTTTGTATTTAAGCTTTCTTCCTAATATATCTCTACCCCACAACTTTTCCAGGAACTTTTATTTTCCAGATTCATTTCTACCCCCACTTATAACATTCTTCACTCTTTCCTCAAGGTTTCAACCCAAAGCAACTTAGCAACATGATTAAGCAAAAGCAGGAGGAGAAGGTAATTACTAGTACAACCGTTGCCACGGTGGAAGGGCCGACCGAAGAACTTCACGAAACGGCACCACTACGTGATTATACAGATTCAAATTTGTAAAGATTTTTTTTTTTTGTAAAATAGGTGGGAATTCTAATTTGTAAAACAACATTGTATTAAGTTGATAATGTGAAAATAATTCTCATATGGGAATTAATATCTTACGCTTTCCCTATTTTGGGTTTAGCCGAGCAAACCAAAAACAAGTTACACACGGAGCAAGAGAGTAATAATAACTTAGATTAGTTCTTATAATTTCTGCATTGAATTTTTTTAATTCCCCCAAGGAATAGAACCTTGCAGGTTTACATGATAAAATATCAGAACAAGACTGATTCGCTCTCATACATCACAAAAAACGAGAAAACAAAGTTAGCTAATCTAAGTTGACGAAACGACATAACTACTTGATTGCATGGGTTCAGATTTGTAAAGGAAAAAGAAATGTAAAAGAGATTTCCATACAAATTTTATCATAATTCTAATTTGTAAAACAAAATTGTGCTATTCAAATTTGTAAAACAAAATTGTATTAAGTTGATAATGTAACACAATTGTATTAAGTTGACAGTGTAAAAGAATTTTTTCTATTCAACTCTGTAGAGATTCTCGAGTCGCAATTGCTAACTGTTGTAACCGTTGTTCTTCTACGCCCCTCTTTTTTATTCCATAACATTTGTCTATTCTCTCTAATCTTTCGTAATCAAACATCGGAAAAAACGAAAGATCCCTAAGTCGTTTCGTCCGTGACAATGCCACAAATGTCATCCCTAGTCTCTCTGTAGTTCCTATATTCACAAAAACCTGATCAAGTGTCAACCCTTGGCTTTTGTGAACAGTTATTTCCCAACACAAGATAAGTGGTAACTGAAACCGCTAGCATGGCACGCCGGAAGATGATATCCAGTTTGCTGTGACTGGAACGAAAAGAACCACAGTGGATTCTTCATACGCCCTTGGACCGATATATTTGTCGAATTCGACCAGAACAGCAATCGGAATATCTCTGGTGATTCATCTCCTTCTTTATATATGATGTCCTTTACGGTTCCTATTGAGCCATTAACCAAACCAAATTGAGTGGAATAGTTTTTCCGCAACATCACCCTTGCTTGCTTTGACAACAACAAAATATTCAGTAACCCTTTCGCGTCATCAGAACTTGCTGCCTCAGCTGTTGGACAGTTATTCACTGATGAGATACGTGCAACGGGAAACCCAAGCTCTCTGAGGCGTTCTTCATTATAACTGGCAACTTCAATCTTTACTGGGAAACAGACGAAGAGCATGTCTAAAGGTGTGTTTCCCATCGACTGACAGGGTCGCGTAGCTCCTAGTGGCAAACAGATTCCAATCGGTAACAATGGACTTGCCATCAATTAATCTCGACAAAGCTTCTCTATATTCTGACTCCTCAATTCCAGACTGCCGGAAAACTTGTTCAAGGTGAGCACATTGTTCAAACTCAGAGGAAGAGAGATTACCTGTCAGTTGTAACTCTCGTCCGCCTTCAGCATATAAGGGTGTATCAAAAACGGGTGGAAGTTGTCACATATCACCGATGAGTACAATAGAAATATTCCCAAAAAATTCTTTGGTTCCAAAAATGTCCCTTAATCGAAGATCGATATATGCAAGCATCTTTCTGCCGATCATGCTGTACTCATCGATAATAATCAACTTCGTATATTTGAAATCTACCTGCGGGAGTCAATATTGAAAGCATTAAAACCGGGCATGATATTTCCAAAAGCAAAAGCAAGTTTCAAATTCGAAGCATTAAAACCAGACATGATATTTCCAAAAGCAAGTTTGATATGCAAAGCATTAAAATCAGACATGGTAAGTAGTTTCTTATTCTCTCCTATGAATAAAGTTGGATTTTCACAGTACCTATGTAACGGAAACTACAAAACTGAAGCCAAAATGACATATCACCTGCATTCGTCTACATCGTTCTGCCTCCAGCTTCTTGTACGACTGGCTTTTATCTGCTGTGATGCCGAGTTCGTGGTGAATAGTCGACCCTCCAATGTTGAATGCGGCTACACCGGTAGAAGCCAGCCATGATACGAACAGCATTGTCGTTGCTGAAAAGTTCCCTTGTCGACCGAACAATGGCATTTATGAGTGTTGATTTTCCTGTTCCTTCCCCTCTACTGATAATCAACCTAATAGTTGAATTCGACCTCAAAGAATCAAGAATAAGATCATGTGCGGCTTGTTGTTGTCTTGACAAAGCAGGGAGAGAAGTACTTGAACCACAATCGTGTGTATCTTGCACGGCTTGTTGTAAGGTGTTAATGAATCCTATCTTCTCATGAATGGTAGGGTTGTCCAGTAATCCACTTGACCATAGATGGTTTTTATCGATGTTGCGCCTTCCCAGATCAGTGTCCTCCAATACCCTGAAATTCGGTGCCATTGCAGATGCTTGCATCCATTCGTCTAACCACTCGCCTTCTGGATGCGTTTCATCCTCAAATTCCTCCTCAACAATGCCAAGATCTACCGAAGGATTTTCAGTAGGACGGATGAGTTCAGCATACCTTCCTGACCACGTAGTGAAATTTCCTTTCGCTTCATCAAAGCTCCTGTATCGGCTATTTAATAATACTTGTTGGTACATAGAGAACAAAGACGAGTTGAGGCATAATTGAGACAACAACCAACAAAGAACAGCGGGCGTAAGTGAATGCATGCTTATGAGTATGGTTGTAGCTAATGGTTGATCATGGAATACATAAAATATTTTATGTATTATTTTGAGGCGTAAGTGAATGCACGAAGAGTTGAGCCAACATGCATTCACTTACGCCTCACTAAAAAGGTATGTGGAGACTTTACGGAGCCTCACAGTAATACATAAAATATGGATCAGGGAAGATCAATACTGCGGAATACACAAGGATTCATTCCATTTGCACAATGACATACAATAGATTGAAAAACAAAAGATTTTAACCTATCTTCCATCAATAATTGACAATATAGGCTTAACTTTTGTATTTGTCAAAAGTCCATTCATTCTTTTATCAATACATGCATATCGACATATGAAAGACTTTACTTTTGACAAGGTACGGGACAATCAAAGTTCACGGACGTAAACACACATGTCCCATAAACAATTGCAATATATAAAACGATACAGATTAATACTGCAAAAATCATCTTCCAAACAAAATTAGAATTTAAACCAATAAATCTAAAAACAAAACGATGAAAACGTTGGACATAACTATGTGTAATCACAATAATGGCTATTCCAAACTCTAGTTATTCTTCTAGACAAAAACGGAGAAATAGAAGATTTACTAGACAAATAGGAACAAAAATTCATCTTCATTATAACTGGAAACTTCATCTTTACTGGGAAACAGACGAAGAGCATGTCTAAAGGTGTGTTTCTCATCGATTGACAGGGTCGCGTAGCTCCTAGTGGCAAACAGATTCCAATCGGTAACAATGGACCTGCCATCACTTAATCTCGACAAAGCTTCTCTACATTCTGACTCCTCAATTCCAGACTGTCGGAAAACTTGTTCAAGGTGAACACATTGTTTAAACTCAGAGTAAAAGAGATTACCTGTCAGTTGTAACTCTCGTCCGCCTTCAGCATATAAGGGTGTATCAAAAACGGGTGGAAGTTGTCACATATCACCGATGAGTATAATAGAAATATTCCCAAAAGATTCTTTGGCTCCAAAAATGTCCCTTAATCGAAGATTGATATATGCAAGCATCTTTCTGCCGATCATGTTGTACTCATCGATAATAATCAACTTCGTATATTTGAAATCTACCTGCGGGAGTCAATATTGAAAGCGTTAAAACCGGGCATGATATTTCCAAAAGCAAAAGCAAGTTTCAAATGCGAAGCATTAAAACCAGACATGATATTTCCAAAAGCAAGTTTGATATGCAAAGCTTTAAAATCAGACATGGTAAGTAGTTTCTTATTCTATCCTATGAATAAAGTTAGATTTTCACAGTACCTATGTAACGAAAACTACAAAACTGAAGCAAAATGACAAATCACCTGCATTCGTCTACATCGTTCTGCCTCCAGCTTCTTGTACGACTAGCTTTTATCTGCTGTAATGCCGAGTTCGTGGTGAATAGTCGACCCTCCAATGTTGAATGCGGCTACACCGGTTGGAGCCAGCCATGATACGAACAGCATTGTCGTTGCTGAAAAGTTCCCTTGTCGACCGAACAATGGCATTTATGAGTGTTGATTTTCCCGTGCCTTCCCCTCCACTGATAATCAACCTAATAGTTGAATTTGACCTCAAAGAATCAAGAATAAGATCATGTGCGGCTTGTTGTTGTCTTGACAGAGCAGGGAGAGAAGTACTTGAACCAGAATCGTGTGTATCTTGCACGGCTTGTCGTAAGGTGTTAATGAATCCTATCTTCTCGTGAATGGTAAGGTTGTCCAGTAATC
>NW_020619270.1:2478979-2479259 GCF_003573695.1 Papaver somniferum | reverse complement strand
CGAAGCATTAAAACCAGACATGATATTTCCAAAAGCAAGTTTGATATGCAAAGCATTAAAATCAGACATGGTAAGTAGTTTCTTATTCTCTCCTATGAATAAAGTTGGATTTTCACAGTACCTATGTAACGGAAACTACAAAACTGAAGCCAAAATGACATATCACCTGCATTCGTCTACATCGTTCTGCCTCCAGCTTCTTGTACGACTGGCTTTTATCTGCTGTGATGCCGAGTTCGTGGTGAATAGTCGACCCTCCAATGTTGAATGCGGCTACACC
>NW_020619270.1:2406763-2478969 GCF_003573695.1 Papaver somniferum | reverse complement strand
GACCTCAAAGAATCAAGAATAAGATCATGTGCGGCTTGTTGTTGTCTTGACAGAGCAGGGAGAGAAGTACTTGAACCAGAATCGTGTGTATCTTGCACGGCTTGTCGTAAGGTGTTAATGAATCCTATCTTCTCGTGAATGGTAAGGTTGTCCAGTAATCTACTTGACCATAGATGGTTTTTATCGATGTCGCGCCTTCCCAGATCAGTGTCCTCCAATGCCCTGAAATTCGATGTCATTGCAGATGCTTGCATCCATTCATCTAACCACTCGCCTTCTGGATGCGTTTCGTCCTCAAATTCCTCCTCAACAATGCCAAGATCTACCGAAGGATTTTCAGTAGGATGGATGAGTTCAGCATACCTTCCTGACCACGTAGTGAAATTTCCTTTCGCTTCATCAAAGCTCCTGTATCGGCTATTTAATAATACTTGTTGGTACATAAAGAACAAAGACGAGTTGAGGCACAATTGAGACAACAACCAACAAAGAACAGCGGGCGTAAGTGAATGCATGCTTATGAGTATGGTTGTAGCTAATGGTTGATCATGGAATACATAAAATATTTTATGTATTATTATGAGGCGTAAGTGAATGCACGAAGAGTTGAGCCAACATGCATTCACTTACGCCTCACTAAAAAGGTATGTGGAGACTTTACGGAGCCTCACAGTAATACATAAAATATGGATCAGGGAAGATCAATACTGCGGAATACACAAGAATTCATTCCATTTGCACAATGACATACAATAGACATAATTCTTGAAAAATAAAAGATTTTAACCTATCTTCCATCAATAATTGACAATATAGGCTTAACTTTTGTATTTGTCAAAAGTCCATTCATTCTTTTATCAATACATGCATATCGACATATGAAAGACTTTACTTTTGACAAGATATGGGACAATCAAAGTTCACGGACGTAAACACACATGTCCCATAAACAATTGCAATATATAAAACCATAAAGATTAATACTGCAAAAATCATCTTCCAAACAAATTTAGAATTTAAACCAATAAATCTAAAAACAAAACGATGAAAACGTTGGACATAACTATGTGTAATCACAATAATGGCTATTCCAAACTCTAGTTATTCTTCTAAACAAAAACGGAGAAATAGAAGATTTACTAGACAAATAGGAACACAAATTCATCTTCATTATAACTGGCAACTTCATCTTTACTGGGAAACAGACGAAGAGCATGTCTAAAGGTGTGTTTCTCATCGACTGACAGGGTCGCGTAGCTCCTAGTGGCAAACAGATTCCAATCGGTAACAATGGACTTGCCATCAATTAATCTCGACAAAGCTTCTCTATATTCTGACTCCTCAATTCCAGACTGCCGGAAAACTTGTTCAAGGTGAACACATTGTTCAAACTCAGAGGAAGAGAGATTACCTGTCAGTTGTAACTCTCGTCCGCCTTCAGCATATAAGGGTGTATCAAAAACGGGTGGAAGTTGTCACATATCACCGATGAGTACAATAGAAATATTCCCAAAAAATTCTTTGGTTCCAAAAATGTCCCTTAATCGAAGATCGATATATGCAAGCATCTTTCTGCCGATCATGCTGTACTCATCGATAATAATCAACTTCGTATATTTGAAATCTACCTGCGGGAGTCAATATTGAAAGCATTAAAACCGGGCATGATATTTCCAAAAGCAAAAGCAAGTTTCAAATGCGAAGCATTAAAACCAGACATGATATTTCCAAAAGCAAGTTTGATATGCAAAGCATTAAAATCAGACATGGTAAGTAGTTTCTTATTCTCTCCTATGAATAAAGTTGGATTTTCACAGTACCTATGTAACGGAAACTACAAAACTGAAGCCAAAATGACATATCACCTGCATTCGTCTACATCGTTCTGCCTCCAGCTTCTTGTACGACTGGCTTTTATCTGCTGTGATGCCGAGTTCGTGGTGAATAGTCGACCCTCCAATGTTGAATGCGGCTACACCCGTAGGAGCCAGCCATGATACGAACAGCATTGTCGTTGCTGAAAAGTTCCCTTGTCGACCGAACAATGGCATTTATGAGTGTTGATTTTCCTGTTCCTGCCCCTCCACTGATAATCAACCTAATAGTTGAATTCGACCTCAAAGAATCAAGAATAAGATCATGTGCGGCTTGTTGTTGTCTTGACAGAGCAGGGAGAGAAGTACTTGAACCAGAATCGTGTGTATCTTGCACGGCTTGTCGTAAGGTGTTAATGAATCCTATCTTCTCGTGAATGGTAAGGTTGTCCAGTAATCCACTTGACCATAGATGGTTTTTATCGATGTCGCGCCTTCCCAGATCAGTGTCCTCCAATGCCCTGAAATTCGGTGTCATTGCAGATGCTTGCATCCATTCGTCTAACCACTCGCCTTCTGGATGCGTTTCGTCCTCAAATTCCTCCTCAACAATGCCAAGATCTACCGAAGGATTTTCAGTAGGACGGATGAGTTCAGCATACCTTCCTGACCACGTAGTGAAATTTCCTTTCGCTTCATCAAAGCTCCTGTATCGGCTATTTAATAATACTTGATGGTACATAAAGAACAAAGACGAGTTGAGGCATAATTGAGACAACAACCAACAAAGAACAGCGGCGTAAGTGAATGCATGCTTATGAGTATGGTTGTAGCTAATGGTTCCTTATCTACTGTAGTATTTAGATAAAGTGCCCAAAATAGGAACAAGGAAGAGTTAACTACTCTACATACCTGTTGTCTGCAAAATGATTCTTAAAGATCAGTATCTGGAATGATTTTTTTCCCACTGAAATATGGTAAAACCCTAACAACCGGCTCAACACGATGTTTGCACCACTTTCGACGAGCCCAGTAATGCTTCTTTGCCATTTCAATAAGCGTCGTCTACTCACAATCATCCGGTCTGCTCAAATATCTTGAAAAAAAATTCGGATCAGCTATCTCTTGCTCTACATCTTCGTTACTTCTGTTCTTTCGCTTCCGCAGTTGAGAGGAGAACAACCTACTTTCGCTCAGATTTAACGTAACGAATTTTCTCGACGAGTCCGACAAATTCCAGCCCATGAGTAAGTGGCACACCTCCTGGGCAGATACGTCTCTTTCCGATGCATTCTTAATGAGCATTCTTTTTACAACAGATTCTGGGTCACGACAAGGTCGTAGTGGATTATCAACGATTCCTCGCAAAATGTCGATGCAATTCTTGAGGCTGGTTCTGCCTTTGCTGCATACTTGGCGATATAACGGGTAACGGATTCCGTAGTTGTCACAGCAGACCAGTCAATGTTTGCTCTCCATGCTTGTATAACAGCGCGATTGTGAGAATTCAACCACTGATCGTTTCTGCGGCCAAGAAATCTGAACATGTTGCTGTAAGCTGGTTCTTCAACTAGCTTAGATTCGTCTAAAAGCTCAATTGGGAATCTGAAACGACATTCATCTCGCCTTGTAACCTTGCTTTTTCTCAAACAGTAACTTCCACACTTAGTGTGTCGCATCACATAGTTAACCAAAGCCGCATAATCATCATCATCATCTTCTAGATTTGAATCCTCTGAAATTTCCTGTGCACATGGATGATTGTCTTGTATGACGACTCTGAAACTGGGATCTGGGTTCCATGTGCATATGATACTGTCAAAGTAATCACAAATCATACGACGTACCTGAAAACAAAATAAAGAAAAGAAACGAAAATACTTAAGTCTAGACACGGTATCAGCCCATTTTATTAGAAGTATACAGAAAATAGATATAAACGACTGAAAAAGAAAAGAAAAGAACATGGTGTGGATTAAAGATGTCTAAACACAAACAATATACATGACATAATTCAATACTTTAACTTAAATAATTCATGACATAATAAGAAATTGTTTTATTAGGGAATATCCTGTACACTATTGTATGGCAACAAGAAGTACAAAACCCTACCAGCAACGGGCAAAGCATGTCTTCTTTTCTCTGAGAACCTAAATTGGCCTGCCATGTGCCCTAGATTGGTACTATATAGCGACTATGCCAACCTAAGAATAGATATATGCTGCCGAACAAAAATTTAGACCCTAGTTGTTTAATTATATTTCCTAAGTAAGCATGCTTGATCCTACAGTTATTTTCTTCAGTGCTCTGGGATTCTTGTTTCATAATAACATCAAGAATACAACAATTACCTCCTCATCTGTGGCAATACGCGAAGGATCCGGTCTGTCTTCGAGCCACAGAAAACCATGCACATGCCCGCTACCTCTGCTCTGCCACTCGAACCGGTACCAGTGATCAACCACTTTAAACTCTTTCTTCAGAAACAACTTCAAGAATAAATCCACCCTTTTCTGGAGGAACCACGAGACAACCAATGGATTGTCGTTCAGTAACTTTGCCCTTTCTCTCCTTCTTCTGTTTGGATCTAAGCTTCCCAACCTGTTTTCCGTGTGAAGGTTAGTTTAAGAAATCACAAGGAACAGCCAAATCAGAACAATCAAGTAATATGAAGTTATGAACGATGTACCTGTTTTCTGTGTCAAGAAGCTTGTACAGTTCTGGCCATTGGAGATCAGCTGCACTGAGTGTGAAGAAAATAGTCAGCGGTCCCAGCTGGTTAACCATTGATATAAGCTCCTTCAATCGACTATACCAGTATGCTCTGCACCCTCGCATCTGTTGCGCACAATAAGCAACACGGCAAGCTAAACTGCTGTCCCCTGATGAAACCATTTCTCGAATCTTTTCAATTGTAAGCTCACCATCTCTTGGGTTCCTGTTTATGTAAACAGTTCCTAAAGCTAATGCCTATCACCTAGTCAGAGAATTCCAAGCAAAATACCTAATCCTTGAATCCCGAGCAAAGCGCTGATCATAGTAGCTCATCAAATAGTGAAAATAAAGACGTGCAGGAACTTTCCTAATTCTTGGTTCCCGTAAATCAGCTTTACCACAAGGAAATAACGCCGGAAACGCCATGGTGATGTACCCTTGAGTTGTGAACTCATCGATCACTTGACCAGAAAACGGCAATTCCAAGTTGATCTTCTCTGCCCCTTCTTTGTCTTCCAAAGCTCTTCTAATCTCCCTCTCCTAATCTGGTTGGACATTAACTCCAATAGTACCTACAGATTCAGAATCGTCGATACCGACAAACTGATCTTGCAACTCTGGAGGTCCATGATGCACATCATCTTCACGATGTTCCTCAATACCTGCATCCATAACCGGGAGATCAAGTGGCACGCCTTCCTCAGGCAAAGAAGCTATATTCTCATCACTAATTTCTATATCCTTGTAGTACTTGTGATTTTCCTTCAACCATTCTAAAGCTTGTCGCACATACTCCCTCCTAACTATAAACTCCTTTGTTGAAACACTGCCAGTTCTCTTCACAACAAGAATCGCCGATAAATCCTCAGGTTTACATGGAAGTACCTTTGCAATCGAACTCACATCTTGTACGAAATTTATTACATTACCACCATTACCGGATGGACACGAGCAATAAGAATCTTCTCAAGATCCGTTAAACGGCATAGCTCCACTGGTACTTCTCCCGGATCCATCTTATTGGTCTCACTAAACATTAAAACTTCTGACCTGTCCTCTTTATCCTTCTTGCAATATGTGCATATGCCTTCAGTTGAAATATCAAGGACTTTCGTTTTACATCCGACACAAGAAACCCATTTTATCGCATCCACAGCTCTTCTAAACCTCTGACCATTTGATAGTACAACAGCAGGACTTGACTGAGCATTAGATCATATTTCTTCATTACTTGTTTGAGTTCTTCTACGATGATATTTTCTTTGATGCATATTATTCATGGCTCGCCTTACAATCCTTTGATGCATTGTGCCGGATGCACGGTATCGTCTCTGACATGCAGTATTAGGTCTACGTGAGGGATATCTTAACTGTATGTCATGGAGAAAAAGAGTCCCAACCGTTGCTACTGAAGCTGTCAACCTATAAAATAAAGGACAAAGAAATTTTATTCGACTGAAAATCTGTTCTCTAACTTAAGAAAACACCCGAATAATGACAGAATTAGAAGCTAATGGTCCAAAGTTTAGTCTACTTCGTGACAGAATTACAGCAGAATTATGATAAACAAAGGTAATGGTCGAAAGTAAAATCTGTTCTCCATCTGAATCTGTTTTCTGTGTGAAGGTAAGCTCGTCCTTGACTAACATATTGTGTGTATTTACAGCATCCAAAACTTGGGAAGATACTGAATTGTGATAATATCACGAAGATGTCACTACCAGGAAAAAGCCTACAGACACTCACTGGGTACTCTATAAGATCACAGTTTTTCTGCAACACTAATTATCGTCTATCATGCTACCATACATATGACATGTTGGATAAATCCGAGTTTTTCTTCACACATGGCATGTGGTATTATAACAAAATAACAAAAGCAGAAACTAATTAACATCAAATTTAACAGCATAAATACAAATAAGCGTTATTTCATAGGAACGATTAAGAATTAGTAAAAACAACAACTTAATAATTGAGTATTTGAATGATTACCTCTTAATTCCTCTTGAAGAAGTTGCTCCTGGTAGATCAAAGAAGCCGCCTACTTCACTTGAGGCAAATGTTAAGGGTATATCAGCGCGTCCGGGAACATCAATGAGCCCATCACAGCTCGGATTCTCTCGGATGTATCGAGCTTGTTCAATTCTTGAACTTCGACGCCTTGCGAGAGGTGACTCTTGTAACCTCAAATATCGTTTCATAAGATTTCGTACGCATCTTGCAGCTCTATCTTCTTCTACTTCTTGCTTAGATCTAAGACTCAACGTCAAACTCCTAACGATGTGTTTCACAAGAATACAGCAACGCACAACTTCACTGCTGGTTTTCTTCCGAGGCTGTTTAACACGGAAAAAAAAGAGAGAAAATCATTAACTTAAGTTTCTAATGATACTGTAAGCATAAGGCAACCCTATACCAGGAAAGAATCTCTTAACAAAACCTGACCTAGAGCATTGGATCAAAACAGGCCTACGCACCGACTTATGTCAGCCGAGTTAACTCTATCATATCCAGTGATTTATACTTTCTGGATTAGTATAAAGACTTAAAAAGTAAAAAGCTTGTTTGTCTTACTGAATCAAATACTGTGCCCAGCAAGTCAACTGCAAAATGATTATTGACTAAAATACTTATGAGTATGTTCCTAGCAAACCATGCACAGAACGATTTGGCATCTGATTGGGGACATAGATTTTCCCCCATTTCACTCATTCTCTCTCTCCCTCTCTGGTGTTTTGGTACCATACCTCGTATAAGCAGTACTAACTACAATATTTATAATGCCCCTGATGATAGGACATAGATCGGACAAGTTTTGACGAAGTTTTGTTCATCTTTTCAGTGTTGGACGACAAATGTTTCAACTATAAACGAGTAGATTCAGGATAAGCATAGAAACTGGGTCTGTCAAAGATGTGATTCACTGAAGAAAACTGAGAGAAGCAAGCTTAGACATGGGAGGAACAGAGCCTAATGCTTTAAAGCTAGAGATCGCTTGAGATCAATTAGACAATAATCTGTGGTAGTGCTTAAAAAGGTTAAAGCGTTGAAGGATACTGACTACTGAGACTAACAAAACCTAGACAGGGATTTTAGTAAATATTTTGAACTTGCACATATCTGATCCCATTAATACATGAAAGCCAAGTAAAGTAAGAAATTCAAGCCAACATTCAACTATACATTTAGCAAAAATAATTGGTGAAACCACATACTTGATTGTCGTGTACAACAGCCTTCCCTTTTCTCTTACGGGATGCATCACAGTCAAGGTTTTGTGGAATTTGCGTCTGCGGAGTTAGCCTTAGAATCCTACGCAGTGGCACGATTTCGATACATCTTTGCACTTCAAATCTTCCTTCTTTCCGAGGCTGTTTACCATTAAAAAAAAAGACAGAAGCATAAACTTAAATAAGTGCCTGAAGTAAGAAATTCAAGCCAACATTCAACTACACAATAAGCAAAAATAATTGGCGAAACCACATACTCGATTGTCGTGTACAACAGCCTTCCCTTTTCTCTTACGGGAGGCATCACAGTCAAGGTTTTGTGGAATTTGCGCCTGCGGAGTTAGCCTTTGACTTCTACGCAGTGGTACTACTGCTGCCATATTTTGTTTTTCAAACTTTCTTCGTGCACGCAAAGCCCGTCGCCTTTCATTACACGCCTTTCTTTGCTCATCTTTCTCATTCTCAGCTAGCTCTCGAAGTCGAGGACTTCTCATCTACAATGGTAACAATCAGGTTAGTATTCACAAACTAAGCTACAAGTCACCTATGAACACTAATTGAATCTAGATTAACCAATTTAGATTAATCCACTAACCTACGAGTCTACGACTAAGTAAGTCGGCAACATTGCAATTCAGTCTATCAGTATTCATCAAAGTGAATGAGGTGTTGCCATGTGAGATTTGAAAATTTTCCTCATAGTATAGAGAGCTAGGATATAGAATAGGATAGAATAGAATGGGATCACAGTAACCGGCCAAGAACATAAAAGCAGAGACTATCTTTGGACCTATTGAAGTGAAAGTTGGAAGTTAAAAGGAAATCGGTAACAGATAAAACAAATTTTCTAAGCAAAATAAAAACCAATCACGTGACAGTCTCCGACTTTTCTTTTTTATTCATCTTCATTTTCTCTGTATAAACTGGAGAGAAATGAAATGTAATCAAATCCCAAATAGAAATGAACATGTTATCATCTTATACCCTATATAAGACTACTAAATCACGAACTCTGTGCACTAAATAAATGAAATCTCAATGCAATCCACCAAAATTCTAAAACCTGAAATTAACACGAATTCTCAAAAACCCCAGCGGAGTGTGAGAAAATTAGGAGGAGGTGGAGCTCATTTGAATCAGCTGAATTTAGGTCTAAGCAGCGCAACTAATGCTTTACCAGGAAATCTCTACCTACCTTTCTGCAGTACAGATTTAGAATGATCCAAAGAAAATAAAACAGAAAGAAACAACTAGTAAGAAAATAAGTAGAATGCTAAGAGAGTTTCTGCAAAATTATTTGACTAGTATCTTCAGCAGAAGGTTCTTCAAGGTTACACAAGGTACACGACCTAATCTTTGGCACACCGAAATAAACCAGAAAACACCAACAGCTACATGTGCAACTTCCTCGTCGGTAATCCTAGACATAATGTTTGATGTCCTACAATCTCCAAAGCCAATTAACTTTTGCACAAGCCGCAACCCAGCATCAAGCCCACTAGCCTCCAGATAAGTAATACAAACAAATGAAGTATCTCTAGTAAGCACCCTTATAAAAAAAACAAATATAATTTTTAGAAAACCCGTCTAGGCCACCAAATGATGAAAGTACTTGGGATAAATGACCCAACTAACTCTGCAGTATGATGAGAAAAGATTGCGACGGAAATGGAAAGTAATTATTAAAATCTTCATATGTTTCCTTGGCAGTCTTTTCAGTTCAAGATAGACTATATTTTTCGTCCTACGTAAAGTCCTTCTGCCACTTTCGGTGAAGTAAGATAAGTGAAATTTAATGTCCTTCACTAACTTTAGTGGATCAAACTGATGTTGATTAAAGATGACACTATATACTGCGCTTTTATATGTTCCAAGCAACAGCTGTTGGTTTTCTGCTCGATTCTCAACACTAGAGTAAAAAAGACTTCAATCAGTTCATGTATCGATATATTGTTTATAGGGACGTTTATAGAGAACTTCTTTATACAAGCACTTCTGTAATTTAACGCAAGAGCAGACCATACTGCAGAAGCAGAAGAGAAATGACAACTTAAAAACAAATGCAATGGATCTTAAGCCATACAGTACTCGTAAGCCTAGTCATGAATACAAAATCTGTAAGCCCGTGCGGGATCAGAACGCATTTCTACTCTTGTAACACTAGTACATACAGACCCTTTTGCCACACCAAATTGGCGTGTCCATAGAGGTTTTGACACGCCAATATGGTTTGGACTTGGCGTGGCTTTTGCTTGCGTGGTTTTAGGTATGATGCGTGGCTTTATGCAGCTTATAGCCACGCCTGCCTTGCGTGTCTATTTCTGCATGAAATAGACACGCCAGAGCCATATAGGCGTTGCTATATAGTGTCCCAAAAACTTAAGTACTGGTACTCTATAGACACGCGATTTATTGTTTTGGCGTGGCTATTTGGTTCACTTTAGACACGCAAATTGCTTTTTGGCGTGGCTATTTGATTCACTTTAGACACGCAAATTGCTTTTAGGCGTAGCCATTGGTTTTCCGATAGACACGCCATATATGTTTAACGTGGTCATATGTTCTGTTTTAACCACGCCAATTTCACTTACCTTCATCCACGTGGTTGTGTTATGAACCGTTGGATACCATCCACATATAACGTTGTGAGCCGTTCATTGGATATCCTATAGACACGCCTCATATAGGTTTAACGTGGCCATATGTTATGTTTTAGCCACGCCAATTTCACTTACCTTCATCCACGTGGCTGTGTTATGAACCGTTGGATACCGTCCACATGTAACGTTGTGAGCCGTTCATTGGATATCCTATAGACACACCCCATATAGGTTTAACGTGGCCATATGTTATGTTTTAGCCACGTCAATTTCAATAACCTTCATCCACGTGGCTGTGTTAGGAACCGTTGGATACCATCCACATGTAACGTTGTGAGCCGTTCATTGGATATCCTATAGACACGCCTCATATAGGTTTAACGTGGCCATATGTTATGTTTTAGCCACGCCAATTTCACTTACCTTCATCCACGTGGCTGTGTTATGAACCGTTGGATACCGTCCACATGTAACGTTGTGATCCGTTCATTGGATATCCTATAGACACGCCCCATATAGGTTTAACGTGGCCATATGTTATGTTTTAGCCACGCCAATTTCAATAACCTTCATCCACGTGGATGTGTTAGGAACCGTTGGATACCATCCACATGTAACGTTGTGAGCCGTTCATTGGATATCCTATAGACACGCCTCATATAGGTTTAATGTGGCTATATGTTATGTTTTATCCACGCCAATTTCAATAACCTTCATCCACGTGGTTGTATTAAGAACCGTTGATTACCATCCACATGTAACGTTGTGTGTCGTTCATTGGATATCCTATAGACACGCCATATAGCGTGGCTATATGTGATATTTAGCCACGCCAATTTATGTCTGCTTAATGTGTCTTTATGTTATGTTTAGCCACGCCAATTAATCTCGAAGCGTGTTTATTACGCGTGTGATGCCTCTAAGCCGTTCAGATATGACGCATCTAAACCATCCACCTGGCACTATCCAATTTCTCTTATACTTTATAAATTGTGGTTAAATCTGAAATTCATATATGCCAAAAATTCATATTATTATTAATAACACAGTAAAAAATGTTGAGCTTTGGTCTAACAGTTTGCAAAAAAAAATATTAAAGAGTATTTATCCAAAAATCATCAGTTTTTCTTCAACTTTTTTGATGGTGGTGTCAGGTTGTGACATTCTCGACGCGCCAAACCTTGTCTTCCTCTATTTCCAATCTGAAAGTTGGTATGCCTTCTGCACAGTTGGTGCATATAACCTTCTCTGCGCCTTTTTAGTCTTCTGAGAAAGCTTTTCAGAGGCTGCATGCATGACTCCCCGAATGTGGATTGACTGCTAGGTGCTCCTCATTCAGTTTATCACTGTCCAATTTCTTCTCAAAATCTAAAACTGGTTCTGGTTGCTCATGAGGTTTTCCATGCTGTGCAGTTTCCTGCAGCAAGAGATTAAATGTACGTATATATATATATATAAATATATATATATATATATATATTATTCTAAATCCAAGGCGAATTCGTCTGTCATGTGAATTTTCAACAATAGACAGACAAAAGTCATTTTTTCAACAATGTAATAAAGCCAACTTCACTGAAGGCCGCGCCATTTTTCACACCTGACGCCATCATAAAATCCGTAACCAAATATCAATTTTCTAATTTACACTGGCATTCATGTTCCATTTAGGTGTTAATATATTTCTATCCCATACTTATTCTTTAATCAAACTGAATACACGATTTATGTAAAACAATATATATACTTGATTAACAAAGCAAAAGAGCTAAGAAACTAACCTTGTCATCAGAGATGGAACATTTATCTTTCGGCCATGCCACAAAACCATGTTTAACTTCTCCTATTAACTTAAACTCACCACTTGGTTCCGTTAACACGAATGATGGATCTATGACCTCCAGAATATTGGCAGCATAACAGTGTTCAGGAAGCTCTTGTCCATGTATTTTCTGGTTAGGCACCATATGTAAAATACCGCCTCTAGCAACGACGTTTCCCCTAGATCCATTCCAAAAGTCGTATTTTTCTTTCTGCGGAGATACGACATATGAACATCATATAAAAAGAAGATGCTAGGATTAGCAATATAGATTTACGAAGAAAAAAAAACATACTCCATTAGATGTCTTAGTCAGAGGTTCTGCCATAGATATGCACGACTTCTCTAGAGATACTGAAGGATTTGGTTGGAAATTACTGGTAGAGTTCTTCATAAGATTAGGAGACTGCTTCTTAGACCATGTTCGGGTAACAAATATATCAAATTCCATCGTGAATGCGAAGACACTGATGAATTGAATAGGTAACAAATATACAAGGTTCTCCAAAATATACCCTAACATCCGTGATTCATATAGTTGATATCATATTTCAGACATATGGTCTTAAGATCATGTAACTGGTTTAAGACAACAGACTTACTAATTTTAGTTTTAATCCCGAGTATCCTCCTCGTCCCGTCCGATGTGGGAACTTGGATTGTGATATTGCCTCTTTTCCCTTCTCCGAATTTTTCTGGCAGAGGAAATAAAAATAATTTCATTAGTATGCTTGGATAGACAATAAGAACGAAACACAAATTAGAAAAAGTAATGTGTATTCCATACCTTAAATATAGGTGATTCTAGTACATACTTAAGGTATTCGTCCCAGTCTTCTTGGTCCATTACCGTTTCGTACTTTCTGGGGAAAGTTCTTAGTTTGTTCGGTCTTTCTAGGAAGGTTTTACATGATTATTGTACAATTTCCTTCTGAAGTCCCGCAGCTGAACAGCTAGACGCTTCATGACCGCTCGCTTATATTCATGGGGCACCTCATAATGAAACTGCAATAACAACTAATGTATGTTCATTACAGACTCACAGTTCGACAATAAAAACGACGAATTGATAACCGCATATGCATACCAGAATTCCTCCCACATATTTTGTTTTGTTGTTGCAGGGACTTCTTCCAACATAAATGTTTTATGCCAACCATATCACGGGCCAAATAGCCTAGGTAACTACTGAATTCAATTCTATGCCACCATCAGAATCCACCTCATCATCCCATTGGTCCTCCTCTGGGGGCACGTTGTAATCATCTTCTGCCATGACAAAAGCTGTATAGGTACGTGCATCTCAGTTAGGAATTTGAGCTTATTTTGGAAAATATTAGCTAAACCTAACAGGATAGGCAACATGTGTTACACCTATTTTCTATTATATGAAAAGAAAACAAACATGAACTCATTTATGCATGTAACTTGAGGCTAAAACATCACTGCAACACACAAAATATCCTCATGAATATTGTGTTATCCACAAAGCGAAAGGTACCGGTTAAACGGTCTTATATAACTTTTTGTTACAAAAGCCAAGAGTACTAAAGCACCACATAATGATTATCCATTTTTACCTTGAAGATGATAGTCAAATTGGCCAACCAGCAACATGGTATCATTAAAAGTGGCAACTTAAAATGCAGACGTTACAGGCTCGCCAAGTAACAGAGACTCAAATGATTAAATCTTAAGAAGCCTTATATATATATATATATGATTGACACAACATCGTCGATCAAAGTAGAGTTATATCTAAATCCAACCCAAACAATAACAAAAACCCGAGAAAACAACATCGCTAAGTTTTGTAAAACCTGACTAACTAGTAAAGTCTAACTAAGTAACATGAAAGAAAGATCCTTACCTAAATCTTATAATAGTTCATGCATGTAACTTAAGCCTAAAACAGTATTGTTGTAGCAAAAATGAAATCACATCTCATCGTACAACCCGTGATTGTGATTAACTTGTTCTTTGATACAGCCGAATAAAAACCCTAATCATGCTTTAACTAGTAAACCTATAAGATCTAACATCTGATTCCATGAGATCGAACAAAAAATCTAACATCAGTTTAATATTCATTCGATAATGGGTTGTAGAAATAATACCAACAACAAAGATCGAGTCTGAAGAGGTAGGTTCCTTGTAAAGATTAGAGATAGTAAAAATAGAATAAAAACCCTAATCATGCTTTAACTAGTAAACCTATAAAATCTAACATATGATTCCATGAGATCGAATAAAAAATCTAACATCAATTTAATATTCATTCGATAATGGGTTGTAGAAATAATACCAACAACAAAGATCGAGTCTGAAGAGGTAGGTTCCTTGTAAAGATTAGAGATAGTAGCAGAATTATGATTTTAAAGAGAGAATGAATCGAGTAATAAAAACTGAAAAGTAGATCAAACTCATCTTTCTTTTTCTTTTTGGAATTTAACCAAACCATCAGGAGGGAATTGATTTTCCTTTTGAAATCATCCCGCCCAGTAAAATTCATTTTCATGGCCCGCCAAACAAAAGATTTTTGGTTTTTTCTTTTTTTATTTCAAAATTTTTGATGTATAACCAATATGGTTAATTTCCTTATTTTATGAGAGAATATATCGTAGACAGTTATGATCAAATTGTTTCCCAAAATTTTCGAAATTTAGTTTCTATCTCTAACCAACTCGAGAAGAGGCCATAGTACTTTCTTATTTCGAATAATATTTTCCTTAATAATTTTAAGCTGGGTTGTCTCCATTATTATTCTTGGTTTAGGGAGGAAACGTATGAATTATTAGTGGCACCTATGTAGGAAACGTATTATTCTAAACCCATCCATTTTCATGTTCATCATTTCCAGAAAACATAAAAGTTCAGTGTGAATCATTCATCACATAAATGTCAACCTATCTATCAGCGTAAAAAGCATGCATCTAGTGCGGTACTTAAAAAATAAATACAACCACCACTAAAAACAAAATGGTCATACGAAATGCTTTATATTTAAAAATACGTAAACTAAAAGTTCACACATCAAAAACCCTGTTTAAAAAAGAAAAGAACTTGTTAGATGAGTCAGGTTCTTTTTCAGATTAGTCTGGTTCTTTGTCAAATTAGTCTGGTTCCTCATTCTCATCCAAATCCACGCAAAGATCATTATCATGAACATCGTCGTATAACAGTACTTTACTTTCAATAGCACTTTACTTGTTCAAACTCGTATTTTTGTTAAAAGTATTGGCAAGGAGATAATAAGATCAGACTTAAAGTGATAAATTGATTCTTATTGTTTACAGAGGGGAACAATTGTATGTTTCTACATTTCCTCCGTTATTTCAGCTAATTATATTTATTTTTCCTAAAGAATGCACACCTCATAAATAAATAAATTTGCAAGAGTATATTGCATTCTTAAAGTCTGTGAACTTGTAAATAATTATCTGATTTATTTCATGATTCCAATACCTAAGTAATAAAAGAATTCTTAAATATGACCTTCTTCTAAATGACAAAATTAGCAAACTAAACAAGAAATGAAAACAACTTTCAAAGCTTCCGCAAAAAAAATAATATTAAAGAGCATTTATCCAAAAATCATCAGTTTTTCTTCAAATTTTTTGATGGTGGTGGCTTTGCATGCAATGGATCAGGTTGTGACATTCTCGACGCGCCAAACCTTGTCTTCCTCTGTTGCGCAGCTGAAAGTTGCAATGCCTTCTGCACATTTGGTGCATATAACCTTCTCTACGCCTTTTTAGTTTTCCGAGAAAGCTTTTCAGAGGCTGCATGACTCCCTGAATGTGGATTGACTGCTAGGTGCTCCTCATTCAGTTTTTCACTGTCCAATTTCTTCTCAGAATCTAAAACTGTTTCTGGTTGCTCATGAGGTTTTCCATGCTGTGGAGTTTCCTGCAGCAAGAGATTAAATGTATTATATATATATATATATATATATATATATATATATATATATTCTAAATCCAAGGCGAACTCGTCTATCATGTGAATTCTCAACAAGAGACAGACAAAAGTCAATTTTCCAACAATGTAATAAAGCCAACTTCGCTGACGCCCATAATAAAATCCGTAACCAAATATCAATTTTCTAATTTACAGTGGAATTCATGTTCCATTTAGGTTTTAATATATTTCTATCTCATACTTATTCTTTAATCAAACTGAATACACGATTTATGTAAAACAACATATATACTTGATTAACAAAGAAAAAGAGCTAAGAAACTAACCTTGTCATCAGAGATGGAACAGTTATCTTTCGGCCATGCCACAAAACCATCTTTAGCTTCCCCTAATAACTTAAACTCACCACTTGGTTCCGTTAACACGAATGATGGATCTATGACCTCCAGAATATTGGCAGCATAACAGTGTTCAGGAAGCTCTTGTCCATGTATTTTCTGGTTAGGCACCATAGGTAAAATACTGCCTCTAGCAACGACGTTTCCCCTAGATCCATTCCAAAAGTTGTATTTTGCTTTCTGCGGAGATACGACATATGAACATCATATAAAAAGAAGATGCTAGGATTAGCAATATAGATTTACGAAGAAAAAAAATCAAAAAAAAAAAAACATACTCCATTAGATGTCTTAGCCAGAGGTTCTGCCGTAGATGTGCACGACTTCTCTAAATACATTGAAGGATTTGGTTGGGAATTAATGGTAGAGTTATGCATAATATTAGGAGACTTCTTCTTAGATCCATCAGAAGGGTTGTTACGTGCAGGAGACTTCCGCAGAGAAGTAGTTGGTTGTGAATTACTGGTAGGGTTCTGCATAAGATTAAAAGAGTTATTAGTTACTTTTGAAAGTTACACATATTTCTACTTTTCTAGGTTCTCTAATTTACAGTTGGATCGGTGATTCATATAATTGATAGACTGGTTTATGTATATTCGACTTACAAATCAAACAAGCCAAGCAACTAACCTTCTTAGCAGGCTCGGTAATCTTAACACCATACTTTGGCCAAGGAATCGCTTTTCCAAGAGTTTGTCCTAATGTTTCCATACCAGCAAATCGTACGGGTAGAGAGTAATTCTCTTTTATTAGTTCCTCAATCAGGATTTTGTGGCAATCAACCTCCACCCCTACGCTTCCATGTAATTGTTGTTTTCCTGGTAACAGAAAAGCTCTACCTCTAGTAAGGATGTTCGCCTTAGACAGCACGTCAAAAAGGTAGCACCTTCTACCCTGCGGAAATATATGGCATATGAACATCTTCAAGCGAAAACTTCAAAGAAAATTTGAGATTTAAAATGCATGTAAAAATAAACAGATACCGGATGAACTGTTGCAGTTCTCGTGATATCAGATTTGCTCCGATTAGATGTAGCTTTTGGTGTCACATCCAGAGTATGTTTCCCCGAATTTTGTTGAGTTACCTGCAACAGTAGAGTAATATTCCATATTCGGGTTACAAATATACCAAATTCCACTGTAAATGCGAAGATACTGATGAATTGAATAGGTAACAAATATAGAAGGTTCTCCAAAATATACCATAACATCCGTGATTCATATAGTTGATAGCATATTTCAGACTCATATGGTCTTAAGATCATGTAAATGGTTTAAAACACATACCTTCGGAACTTTTTCAGATATTGCGATATGAGATGGGCTTCCGTTGAGTAGAGCCATTGATTTCACAGCCTCGGAATGTTTTGGTTGACTTACCTGCATCAAAAAATTGAAATGAAAGTTGTACCTTCTTTTTGCAGTGAAACCATTTAAGCACAATGCACAACTAACTCACAATCAAGTAGCTAAACACATATCTCGTTCTATAAGGTTCTCTAAAATAGACACTTACGTCTGTGATTCATATAGCTGATAACATATTCGTCTCTTATCTCAAACAAGATATATATATATATATATATAACTGGTTTGTGTAAAAAAATATCCAATGATTTAATAAAGCAAACAAGCATAGCAACCAACCTTTTTATCCAAGATGGTTTGATTTGCTGGCCAAATAATTTCAGCATCACCAACATCTTTTAAAGTTTTTATCCGAGAAGATGTGCCTAAGGGTAATTTGATGGTTTCATTTAGTAATTCACTAAACCGGACGCTATAGCATGTAACCTCAGCCGTCATTCCTGACTTCATTTTATAAGATACCTTCTTTAAAGAGTAAGCTCTACCAATGGCAACAATGTTGTCCTTTACTCTAGACCAAAGTTTGCATCTTATGCCCAGCAGAAACACAAGGCGCATGAGAGATAGTAAATGGAAGATTAAAATTTAAATGCGTTGGAAAACCATACATCAATGGTAACTTTTTCAGATGACACATTCTGAGATTCCCCAGTGGATGGAGGAGACGGAGACTTCTTTTTTGATACTAAAGACACCAGGAATTCAGTAGAAACGGTCGGCGTTTTAGTACAAGGAGAGTCCCGCTTCGCGGACCCTTTGATGCTTTCATATGACTTCTGAGGACCGGATTTCCCATGTTTTTTTGGAAGTTTCTTAACTGATTCTGGACCTATGTTATTCTTAGATGGATTGGAGGCGTTGCTAGGTCCTGCATCCCGTGACTGTAGTTGAACACATTGTTTGAAAAAATCAGATACTGTCTGCCAGTTTTTTAAAAAAATTACACAATCTAATCAAAACTCAGTTCACTTACCTCTCCTCAGACTTGCTGATACTGTTGCCCACAATTTTAGCAATGTCGTGACCTTGAGATAACAAGTTATCTGTTAATCTCTGATACGCATTTTTAGTAGACTCTAATTCTTTCTCCTTAGCTTTCAGCTTTTCACGCAGTTCATCATTCTCTTTCGAGTGTCTTGGTTTTCTTCCATTTGGAAAGTAAAGTTTTGCCGTCACTCCAAAGCCAACCCCCTTGACACGTCCACCCTTATCCGGGCCGATCACAATTGTTAGGGCATCCTCGTTATCACCAACCTTTAGAGTTCCCTCTTGAATCATCTTCCGCTTCTCTACTTGTTCAAATAATGTGTTAAATTATGATATAAACCTTGCGCACTTACTTTGCTTAAAAACATGAGGACTGTAAAGTTTCTGTTTTCTCATAACTTCAGTTGTCTTCTCCCTGAAAAATTTGGATGGTATGATTCCTTGTTTGTTTTCGCGTGCTTTTGCCCACATGAAGCACCATTCTTCAAGATCTTCTTCGGCAACCTTTCCATCGTTGACCTAGTAGTTACCAGAAACAAGTAAGGATTTACATCCGCACAGATATTAACTGTGTAAAACAGAAAACCTATTCCAAAGCATCTAATGTGACCTAATTACAGATTGGTGTAAGAGGACACATACCTTTACCGTTATAAGTTTCTGCATATATGAGACACGCAACACGACATACAAAACAGAAGTATCTGATATGCCCGGTTTTACTGTGCAGTGTATAATAAATAAGACAACGGACTTACTAATTTTAGTTTTAATCCCGAGTTTCCTCCTCGTCCCGTCCGGTGTGGGAACTTGGATTGTGATATTGCCTCTTTTCCCTTCTCCGAATTTTTCTTGCAGAGGAAATAAAAACAGTTTCATTAGTATGCTGGGATAGACAATAAGAACAAAACACAAATTAGAAAAAGCAACGTGTATTCCATACCATAAATATAGGCGATTCTAGTACATACTTAAGGTATTTGTCCCAGTCTTCTTGGTCCAATACCGTTTCGTACTTTTTGGGGAAAGTTTTTAGTTTGTCTGGTCTTTCCAGGAAGGGTACTTTTACATGATTATTGTACAATTTCCTTCTGAAGTCCCGCAGATGAACAAGTAGACGCTTCATGACCGGTCGCTTATGTTCTTGGGGTACCTCATAATCAAACTGCAATAACAACTAATGTATGTTCATCAGAGACTCGCAGTTAGACAACAAAATCGACGAATTGATAACCGCATATGCATACCAGAATTTTCTCCCACATATTTTGTCTTGTTGTTGTGGGGACTTCCTTCCAACATAAATGTTTTATGCCAACCATATCACGGGCCAAATAGCCTAGGTAGCTACTGAATTCAAATCTATGGCCACCAATAGGCCGGAACATTTTGTCAAATTCAATATCCCTTTTTTCGGTTTCTTTTTTCGAGAAGTCTTTATGCAGCTTCAACATTCTTGTCATTCCCCTCTCTTTTCTGATCTCTTCTGTAGAGTCTTCCTGTTGTGGCTGCTTTTCTGCTTCTGGAGCATTTTCCAATTCTTTTTCTTCTAACACTTTGAGATCTTCATTTTCAGAATCGTCTGACTCTGGAAATAACCGAGGCAAAATATGAAACCATGTGATGTTTAAGTAGAAACAAGTAAGTACAAGATTTCGAACATTACCTGTTAATTCTTCAAATCTATCATTGGGGACCATATCTTCATCATCACCGCCATCTGATTGTCCAATGTCATATTGACTCTCATCCAACTCCATCGTTTCTTCATCAGAATCCACCTCATCATCCCATTGGTCCTCCTCTGGTGGCACGTTGTAATCATCATCTACTCCCATGACAAAAGTTGTGTAGGTACGTGCATCTCAGTTAGGAATTTTAGCTTATTTTGGAAAATATTAGCTAAACCTAACAGGATAGGCAACATGTGTTACACCTATTTTCTATTATATGAAAAGAAAACAAACATGAACTCATTTATGCATGTAACTTGAGGCTAAAACATCAATGCAACACACAAAATATCCTCATGAATACTGTGTTATACACGTAGCGAAAGGTACCGGTTAAACGGTATTATATAACTTTTTGTTACAAAAGCCAAGAGTACTAAAGCACCACATAATGATTATCCATTTTTAGCTTGAAGATGATAGTCAAATTAGCCAAACCAGCAACATGGTATCATTAAAAGTGGCAACTTAAAATGCAGACGTTACATGCTCGCCAAGTAACAGAGACTCATTCGATAATGGGTTGTAGAAATAATACCAACAACAAAGATCGAGTACAGAGATCGAGTCTGAAGAGGTAAGTTCCGAGTAAAGATTAGAAATAGTAAAAATAGAATAAAAACCCTAATCATGCTTTAACTAGTAAATCTATAAGAAGTACTAGAATAAAAACCCTAATCATGCTTTAACTAGTAAACCTATATGATCTAACATCTGATTCCATGAGATCGAATAAAAAATCTAACATCAATTTAATATTCATTCGGTAATGGGTTGTAGAAATAATACCAACAACAAAGATCGAGTCTGAAGAGGTAGGTTCCTTGTAAAGATTAGAGACAGTAGCAGAATTATGATTTCATAGAGAGAATGATTCGAGTAATAAAAACTGAAAAAAGTAGATCAAACTTATCTTTCTTTTTCTTTTTGGTATTTAACCAAACCATCAGGCGGGAATTGATTTTCCTTTTGAAATTATCCCGCCCAGTAAAATTCATTTTCATCACCCGCCAAACAAAATATTTTTGGTGTTTTTCTTTTTTTATTTCCAAATTTTTGATGTGTAACCAATATGGTTAGTTTCCTTATTTTATGAAAGAATATATCGTAGACAGTTATGATAAAATTGTTTCCCAAATTTTTCGAAATTTAGTTTCCTATCTCTAACCAACTCGAGAAGACGCCATAGAAAAATTACTTTCCTATTTCGAATAATATTTTCCTTAAAAAATTTAAGCTGGGTTGTCTCCTGTATTATTCTTGGTTTAGGGAGGAAAGGTATGCATTATTAGTGGCACCTATGTAGGAAACGTATTATTCTAATCATACAGTAAGCTACTAAAGATAAATAAACTAAACCCATCCATTTTCATGTTCATCATTTCCTGAAAACATAAAAATTCAGCGTGAATCATTCATCACATAAATGTCAACCTTTCTATCAGCGTAAGAAGCATGCATCTAGTGCAGTACTTTAAAAATACGTAAACTAAAAGTTCACACATCAAAAACCATGTTTAAAAAAGCAAAGAACTTTTTAGATGAGTCAGGTTCTTTGTCAGATTAGTCTGGTTCTTTATCAAATTAGTCTGGTTCCTCATTCTCATCCAAATCCACGCAAAGATCATTATCATGAACATCATCGTATAGCAGTGCTTTACTTTCAATAGCACTTTACTTGTTCAAACTCGTATTTTTGTTAAAAGTATTGGCAAGGAGATAATAAGACCAGACCTAAAGTGATAAATTGATTCTTATTGTTTGCAGGGGGAAAAACTGTATGTTTCTACATTTCCTCCGTTATTTTAGCTAATTATATTTATTTTTCCTAAAGTTTGCACACCTCATAAATAAATAAATTTGCAAGAGTATATTGCATTCTGTAATGTTTGTGAACTTGTAAATAAATATCTGATTTATTTCATGATTCCAATACCTAAATAATAAAAGAATTTTTAAACATCACCTTCTTCTAAATGACAAAATTAGCAAACGAAACAAGAAATGAAAACAACTTTCAAAGCGTCCACAAAAAGAAATCCATAAATCAAACCCTATCATCAAAAAAACAACATATCAAATGAACAATCCCCCATCTTCAAACAGCTCTTCTCGCAATGCTGAGGTGAACTTCATCATTCCAACCAGCAGGCTTGGGAGGCTTGTCATCCTCAGATTTGGCATTTTCTGCTTCATCAGGTTCCACATGGTTGTTAACTTTTGGATCCTCTGCCATATCCGGAACATCGGGATCTTCATCAATAATAGAAGCAGGAGCATCATCATTCACTGTAGGAACATCAGCATAAGAAGGAACATCGGCATTCTCAATACTACTGATTACAGCGTCCAGAGGAACACCATGAATAACATCAGCATAAATAGGAACATCATCAGTGTCAACACTAGAGACAACAGAACTAATTACAGCGTCGAGAGAAAATTAGGTGTTTGGTATTCCTTACCTCCTTACAAGTACGTCAAATATTTCAGTTTCCATATCACTATAAATATGGCAGAAAATAGATAATGAGATATGTATATGGAATGAATATTTGATCTTTATCTAATTTCCTTTTTAATCGGATGTAGTTTCTGAACATACATAACTTAATAAATAAATAAAATTTCGGCCACCATATCTAATTGTCAACACAAGGAATTTTTCTTCTCCTGCGAATCGCTCTTCCTTTTTGATCAGAATGAACTGCACAAAATATTGCTACCAATTTATTGCTATGGGTCCTAAAACTGTTGAGTACAATTCATTAAGAAGAACCCTAGAGACGATTTTAAGATCTCAGACTACGATGTACGAGTTCTTCAGCCTAGACTCGGCGTGTTCATAATCTGCATGAGGAAGCATGCAGATTATTGGCGTTTGCGTGAGATTAATGCATTTGCTGTCGATGAGCATTGTGTGGAATTGGTGCATGGGGAGAGTAGATGATGTTGTCCCTTTGATCGTGATTTTTTTGGTCTCCAACAACAGGTGAATATACTTCAAGAGCGAGTTGATCGACTTCAAGATCAATTTTTTCGTGATATTAACGACTACTAGGACATGGCATTTTGAAGTTCATGATTCAAAAAGAGACTAGATTGCCAAAATAGGTTTATTATTGAGCAGTATTTCTTGTATTTCTTAGTTATTTATTAATAGAAAAGACGTAATAACAAAATTCTGGAAATTAAAATGATGTGTTACATGTCTCTAATTTGTTTTTCCCATTTATGTTCTGGTTTTGTGTTTTGGTGTCAAACACCAGTTTCAAATCTATAATTCGTCTATCAAAAGAATCCCGTCACGTAATCAACATTTTTTTTCCACTTATCAAATCTCCATCAGTTACAAAATCTTTTTCATTCGTTTGCATTTTCAAGAATATCATCATTGATTTATTTATCAATCAGTTATACCTTTTGCATCTCAAATTCTCACTTCTTTTTACATTTTTCTTCTCTCGGATTTACTTTTATGTCTCCCTGAGCATCTCCAACGAGATGTTCTAAAATTCCTAAATTGTAGGCCACATAGGATTTTACCACATTTTAAGAGAAAAATTCTCCAACGTAAACCTCTAAAGACAATGTCAAGATGACGTGGGAGGTGGTTATCATAACATCCTTTACAAGATCCTCTGGTTTCAGAGGATCTCTTTGAGGTGTGAGATATGTGACTCATCAATTTGATTGGTGAAACGGTTAACTTAAAAATAAAACAAAATTATCTCAATAATAAAAATGCATGTGGACTACAAAGTGTATTGTAAAATCTCCCGTCGGAGAAGATACCTCTTATATTCCTAAAATTGGGGAATTTTGGCAATTAAGGATGTTTACAAGGTGTTACACGTAGGAAAGACCCCGAGGATCCATTGGAGATGCTTACAACTAAAATAGAGAAATGCCTCCCTCTATACCAAATTGACCACCATAAAAAGAAAGTCCCCCTCTAAACTCGTCGGGAATATGTTTAAAAGCATCAACTCCATTAAATAAAAACACCAACCATTATTACCCAAAATAAGACCAAGTTCGATTCTTCAAATTTCAAAAACAACTTTTAGTCCAGACAAGATAAGAAAAAAAAATCAAAGATGAGAAATAGTAATATTAAATATATATATATATATATGAAACACCAAACTACGTTACTCGGATCAAAATAAAAACACTATACACGGAATATGTTTGTGGCATGGACTTCGTCAGTACATGTTTCCGATTGTCCTCCAAAATTTCTCAACGAGACGGCGCTCCTCATGTGAGGAATAACTCTAACCTTTACCGGCCACCTTGTCTCCCCAATTTCTTTCAAAGTTCTGGTGAGTTCATTATAATGCGCTAAACAACGGTTGTTTTGCAATAGGATGTCGTTGTTATTTCCCAAGGCTATCAGCATATAATGCGGCCACCATGGATTCAAAGGCTCTTCCAAGAAAATTCTCCTCTTAAGTACCCAATTCCATTCTACACCGGGTGCCCGTGCATGAATATGATTATCGGAAATGGTGCCCAAAAATCAATCTGGATATCATAAATATCGTGAATATTGTAAAATAAAAGGTAAACTCCAAACAAGACCATTCCAAGTCTTGGAATACTGAAACCACCATTCTCATAAATATGATGCGAGGGTGGCGAATGTGACTGGAATGTATCATTGTCCAAATTGAAAGCTACTATCTGATCATTGTTATAAATATAATGATCTATCCAAAAAATACAACCATGTGCATACACACCCGAATCCCTAAAAGTAAAAGGAAATTCCCCGATGTTCCTCCATCCCCTGTTGTCTCCTAGTGTGTACGTCCACTTTACCGCCCTCTTGAATTCGAACTACTTTGTATTCACCGGTATGTTCACAGTAGCCGAAACCCCCTACGACGTATCGTGGATCCCAACTAATTTGGGGCGTTGGTGTTGGATCGTATATTTGTGGCAGATGGAGGTGCTCACCCGTTGATGGATTCATAATATAAATAGGATCTTGTATGTCGTGGTGTGAAACATAAAAACATACCAGGCCATTACAAGATCCAACGATTGGGTGTGACATGTTTTCATCATAGGATTGGATAATATTCCAGGTACCATTATTTCCAAATAACATCTGATTGAAATCTCCCATCATCGTGTAGTAATCTTCCTCCTCAATTTATTCTTTGTAGAAGAGTTGCGTAACATTTTCTTCTCTCACTTTTTTAGTGAAAACGAAAAGGAGTCCAATTTTTTTGTCTGCAAGGACAGAATTCCACTCTTTACATACACATTTGCTTGCCAAAATACTTTCTGTATTTGGGAGGAGGTGTAGTATCTCGGGAGTTAAATCCGGTAATATTTCCATTACTATTACTGGTGATATACCTTTTTTTTTTAAATGTAGAAATATTTAGGATTTTGTTTTTGCTGAATGCTATTAGCAGATAGGAGTAAAGCTTATATACACATCCAATGGATGCAATATGTGTCCCCACACAACACACCTATTGGAATTTTCACATCTTTTGGGGTTTAAAAATGTATCACGTCTTTTGGGGTTTCAAAATCTATTCGGTTAAAGGGGTGCGAACCATTACACCGTTTGGTCAATGGTCGCATCCGTAATCAGCATGCTTTCTTTAAAAATTCATGATCCGAACAAGAAACGGATATTTTCACGTGTTTGTGTGAGATTTATTCCAGTTTATCAACATTCTATTTATGTGTCCATTGCAAATTTAAAAACTAGGGTTATGACCATAGTATATTAATCTTTTGAAAATTCCTTCAAAAGAAAAAAATTAATCTTTTGAAGAAAAAAAATGATCCCAATATATATTGCTATTGCCAATCATAGCTGTAATTTATGGTGTTGACCAATATACGAAAGCCAAAAGAGAATTTGGGCATGGTTATAGCGCTTGGATGGACGGAATTGTTGCGCATGGCTTTGAGTAGGTGTGAATTACCGAGGGAACTACACCAAAAATAGAAATTTGTTCAGAGAAGATTAGGCATGGCGAATTATGGAGAGAGATACTTCAGATACCTACAGATTTGGCAAGAGTGTAGCCAAGGCATGCACATTAGCGAAGAGTACATGATTATGATCTATTGTAAGATAAAGCATATACCCCATATACTCAATCAACATGGTTGTGTTTACGCAATTTTTTCATGCTATTTTTCCGTATTTAGATAAATCATATATATACTAAAATCAATGTGGTGTTGTACGACGTATATGAGCATATATTTATCGATATGGAAACTGTTATATTTTGTTTATTTGAGTGATACGCGGAATACAACTAAATTAGGTAATTGGAGATAATGCTCCTAACTAGAAAACATTAGGGTTTTTTTAATACATATATATATATATATATATACCACACCAGCATAAAAGATCGATTGATGTATTAGAGGAAGAAAATGAGTTCCAATAAGAGGATTAAAACAACTCCAAGGATAGTAATGGATGTACCTAGAAAGCTAAGGATCACCATGACTATTGATGGCGTGTGTAAGGTTCCTGGCATGCCCCTGTTAGCTGATGTTCAAGCTCATGTTGACAATCTTACTCTTCCTGCTTCTGCTTCTGTTGAAATGGATGGTGTCCATGCTCCCATTCCTTCGAATGAGCATGTTGGTGAAACTATGTCTGGCACACCAGAAATACCCAGGGAGATACCTCTAGAGCAAAAGGTACTTGAAGTTCCAGCACAGCCTGCTAACGCCACAACACGAGTACCAGATCCAGATGCAATGGTTTTAGTTGAGCAGATTATCAAAGAAACTTTTGAATAATGTAGTTTTTTGTTTTTAAAAATTGTTTATTTTAATTATTTTTTTTTTTAAAATATTGAGGATGTTGGTATTATTTTGCTTCTTTTAGTTTTATAAAAATATTGGTTATTTAAATTCTTTGCTTGATATTTGTTTGTTAATCAATCATTTTTAATTAACTCGTTGAGTCAACACAATTCAGTGGTCAGAATACATTGTAGATTAGAATTAGATGTGTATATGCCTCCACCAGCACCAAGTAGTTTTGTGGGTCAGTGGAATCATGTAGGTTTCACAGGACTCAGTCTTGAGTCAAGTTATTACGGCTTTGACAGATGATCTACAACTTGTTATACCTTTTGTTGATAAACTTAGACTCAGTTATAGTGTTTGGGTGTAGGATATTGTTACCATTAGTGAATCAAGATTGTAGTATGTTTTGAGAAACAGTTTCTGCCCTTTAGATGAAAAGCGGATATAATTAGGATTCGTAATATGTCCCCTTACCTTGTACCAGGATTCTAGTTCTGGATAAAATTCAGATAATGCTTCATAGATCATATAATATATTTCAACATACCACAGTTTAACATACCATTGTTCCTTTCATTAGAAATCACAAAGACATCTCCGGCATACCAAATGTAACCCACTATATTCAAATCAACACAAAAAGAAACCAAAATTGCAATTTCATTAACCAGATTTACAAATACCTAGTCAAACCCACCAGATTTACAAAAAGAGCCTAATTCCTAAGTAGTTCCATTACAATCAAACCCATTCACAAGATCCACATCAAAACATGACCCAAAAACCTAGTATGTAATTTCCTAAAACATCTGATAGATTAACTATTCATACCAGGAAAAACTAGACTGTTACCCGCTGCAAACACACACCTTAATTACAAACAAACTAAAACTGTTACCCCCTGCAAACACCTTAAAACCATTAAACCTTAAAATTTTTAACACCTTAACACCTTAAAACTGTTAGCAGTTACCATCTGCATAACAGTATCAAAAAAATCCCATATGTTCCAAAAAAGGAAAAACATCCGAATAGCAACATAACCACAAGAAAACATCTGTCAGCAGATTCAGCAATATGAGGAAAATCAGCAATGAGCAAAATAATCAGCAAACACCTACAAGATTTCTTTGATTTTTCATGAAGAATCTCTTAGTCCGATTTCACAAAATCAAAGCTTTCCCATCGAAATCTTGTTGATGTTCCAGGGATGATTATTCAGAATCATCACCGTCGTTCTCATTGCTCTGCTGACTGCTATCATCGTCGTCGTCGATGCCCATCTCATGATCCCTGTAATCATTGCTATACTGACTGCCTGTTTCAGTTGCACTTCCATAACCTCCATCACCTGCATCTTCACTTCCTTCATCATCTTCATTCTCTTCCTCCAAATCTCCAACCTCAACTGGTTCACTATTCTCATCAACACCATCAATTGTTTCTCCATCAGAATCAACATTCAATCTCTCATTCATGGTTCTTGCAAAAAGCCTAGGGATTGCTTTTCTGCTAAGACTCTTTCATACCATGCATCCTCAATCTTCTTTTCTCTTTTCCTCCTTTGTTTCTCTGTCTCAGAATTTCTCTCATGATCATCACTTCTCTCAAAATCATTCTCGTTCTCTTCAGAATCACTTGAGGTTGCACTGCGGGTCTTTCTCCAAACAAATCTGCTCCTTCTCCCCTCATCTCTCTCCTCTCTTTCTCTAGATTTCCTCACATCTCTTGCAATTCTCTTCCTCTTCCATTGTTCATACAGTGGACCATTTTCCTGACGAACTCTTTCGAACTCAATCAGACGATTTCTCTTGTCAATCTCTTGCTGCAGAAGATCCCTTAAATTCTCCAACTCTCTAGTAGACAGAGTCTTGGAAACTTTCTTGGCGAACTTAAAAGGTGCAGAAGGCTGATTATTGTTTCCTCCTAGATCACCCATTATCTTTAATCTATGTTTTCTTTTCTTGATTTCCATGCCTAAGTATGATGATTTTTGTACAGTATGTTTTGGAAATTCTCTGTTTAATTTCCTTTTGTAGAGAAGATGACATTAATAGTCATTTATAAGCATTCGGTGGAACGTCTAGTCCCTTAGCAATTCACGCCTATTCAAAGGCATGCACAACAAGTCCTAAACCCATCATAATAACTCCTGCACACCAACATTGCTAATGGGAGTGTACCAAATTAGTGGGTGGTGGGTTCCAAAATCATAAGACAAAAATGGTTTTTCCTTGGGACTGGTACGCCCCCCACTAATTTGGTACGTCCCCATTAGCCTAATTGCAGATTCTTCCGATTGCCAATATCTAATAAATCTGCCATTAAGGGGTTGATAGAAAGTTCAACCAAATACTAATTATCATATCTGAGTTTTTGGTAGATACTGCAGCGCCAACACCTGTTGAGAGACATGATTTGGCGCTGGTGTACTGCATCTATAATGGCAGTGTTCACACCTGAAATGGCTTAACATTGATGAGATTTGTTAGGTGTACAAAAAATGGTCAAACATAAGGTCAATAAGCCAAATAAAATCAGCACACTCGTGTATATTTGGCATAATTATTTGATTTGTTAATTAGTTAACAGTTGGTTAAGGCATCATGTCATATCTCAATACCCTGGTCCCTGAGTCCTGACCAAAAAAAAATAGGTCAAGCAAAATAAAATCAGCATTGTGCCACATAATGCCTAAATTTTAAAGAAAAATAAAAAGGTCTAGAGAGTTTCGAACCTCCGACCTCAAACTTAAACTTACTATAACTAAAGTGAACCACTGTGCCTCACTACCGTTTTTGAAATTTGATTTCCTTTCAAGATATTTTCGATTTTTAGTGGTGTTGTTGTTGTTTACTTCCTAACATCTATATTGTTTACTGCTTAACATCTAAACTGGAGTACTTATTATTGTACTAGCTAATTCCTTTGTTACTAGTGCCTTGGATATATAGTAGTATCTTTTCTTTACTACTTAGTCAACTATATTGCACTATTTTACTCCCAGTTCACATATTCTTAAAAGCAAACTAATAAATTAATAATATAGTACTAGTTAGTGCCTTGGAAGATCATAAATGCTTTTTGGTGCAATTTTTTTTGATTGAAATCCCAATTCTTATTCTTTGAAGCAATTCTAGCTAGCTCTTACAATTAAATTTGTATTAAACGAATCGGTCGGTATTTATTTTTTTAAATATTGGCCGATAATATAGGATTTTATCATGTTTGTGCCTTTAATCTGGACGAAACATGAAATATCAGTGATACATACATATGAATATCCGATAATATCGCATTATTGGTCGTATCGGACCGATCAGTCGATAATATTGGTAAGGATGTTTCGGGATCTTAGGTTATCAGGTGTAACTAGTTTATTTGATTGGTCGGCATTATGAATTCACGAACGACTATGATTGGCTTCGTCGACAAGACTCGATATCCAAGTTTTTTACCAATGTCACTCTTGGACATGGCTTATTCAGCTAAACCAATTTTTATTTCGATGTCACGATCATAGAGAGTATAGTTCATCCAAATCTAAGTTTCCGAGAGTATTTCCACCAAGATAAATTGATTGATGGTAATTTTCCATTTTTTCCGATGTCACTCTTGAACGAGCTTGTAAACCATTTTTTATTTCGATGTCACGATCTTAGCAAGTGATTATCGTCCAAATATAAGTTTCTAGCATATCTCCACCAAGATAAATTGATTGATGGTAATTTTCCATTTTTAACGATGTCACTCTTAGACGAGCTTCTAAACCCCAGATTTTTATTTCGATGTCAAGATATCTTAGCAAGTATATTTCATCCAAATCTAAGTTTCCGGAGATCACCGAGATAAATTGATTTAATTTTCTATTTTTACGATGTGATCATGGACGAGCTTGTAAACAAATTTATATTTTGATGTCACGATCTATGGTAATTTATAATTTTTACCGATGTCACTCTTGGACGAGCTTCTAAACCAATTTTTATTCATTTCGATGTCACGATCTTAGCAAGAATTTTTCGTCCAAATCTAAGTTTCCGGGGAGTATTTCCACCGAGACAAATTGCTTAATGTTAATTTTCCATTTTTCAGATGTCACTCATGGACGAGCTTGTAAACCAATTTATATTTCGATGTCATTAACTATGGTAATTTTCAATTTTTACCGATGTCACTCTTGGACGAGCTTCTAAACCAATTTTTATTTATTTCGATGTCACGATCTTACCAAGAATTTTTCGTCCAAATCTAAGTTTCCGGGGAGTATTTCCACCGAGACAAATTTCTTAATGTTAATTTTCCATTTTTACCGATGTCACTCTTGGACGAGCTTGTAAACCAATTTATATTTTTTCCAAGTCAAATTCCTTGATGTTAATTTTCCACCCAATTTTTTTATTTTATACATACTGTGTTTATTTATTTTCCAAAGCTATACTTGTTCACTAGCCAAGTTATCATGCTTGTACGTGGATAAGCTAGAGGTTGAATCGTAAAGTGAAAACGTGTGTCACGATATAAAACACGACAAGGGAGACTAGGAGAGCACTACTACTCGGATTTTTCTTTTCCAAGTCTCTCTCTCTAAACTGGACCTAGGGTTTCATTATCAAAAACTGAAAGTTTTAGTATCAAACCAGAGAAAATGACTGCTATAGTAGTAACTTCCTTCTGATTTCTTCTTCTTGATGATGAAGACAACGAGATTGTTGGTTATTTTGGTTGCAAGGTTGTTTCTTATTTTGGAGATGAAGAGGATGATGATTATGATGTTGTTTACGATGAAGAGGATGATGAGTATGATTCTGAGGAGGATGATGATGATGATTTAGATGATCCAGAACACTTCTTTTGGTTTGGGCCAGCGCTTGAGGATGAAGATGAATACGATGATATTGATGATGATGATGATGATTGGCCATACAAAGATGTGGTTACGATTGTCGATAGCAGCAGTGAAGAAGAAGGAGATTCTAACTGATTTATTCCTCTATTTTCATGGTTGTGCTATGCAAGAATGGTATTGAATCACATCTTGTTCCATCATCTTTTGTTTAGTTGTATATATGTTTTTTTTGATGTTTAATTAGTCTGATTGTAAAGCTGCTTGTAAGTTTACTTTTTGTGAATGTTTAATATTTACGGATGCAATATTTTGTTTAGATTCCAAGTGCATATGTTGTTTAATTTATGTCCATTGTCCATCTGTTGGAGTATCAATCTTTTCATAAAACAGAATGAACTAGTAATGTGTTTAAGGGGGCTTGGCTTAGAGATTTGGATCTGAAGAGTTAGGGTTAACCATGATTTTGTTGTGGCTTTGCTGTTAAAGTGATAGGATCATGAATTTGTACTTTGATGTGGCTTTGCTGTTAAAGTGATAGGATCATGAATGTGTACTGAGTCTTGTATCAGAGTTGAAAAATATAGCCAAATTTTTCATAAATTACAATGCCAAATCTGACAAACTTAACCAAAAAAAAAAATCAGAATTGAGAGCACAATTGAATAGTAGGCCTTTGACTGCTACATAATTTTTCTTACACAAACAAATTAGCATTCTAAAAATAATGTAAAAAACTTGAATTTAGTTTATGCCGAGTGCTCAGCCATAAATTTGCTCGTCTTGGTTGCTTCCCATGTTCTTATTCATTATAATCATTATCCAAATGTTCACCATAGATTTTCTCAAATGCATCCCAAGAAGCAAAACCCTTGGGAGGAGGATCATCTTCAACATGGATCATTTTCTTAATATGAACTAATTCCCATTCTTCATCGACATACTCTTCTAGTATATCACCAATGTTTTCCACAAAGTCATCCCATGAAGCAAAGCCCTTCGGAGGAGGAGGATCATTATTAACAAGACCATTGGCAGGAACAACACATTTCTCAATAGAACTCATCCTCTCAAGTCATTCGTTCTTTTAATTATGAACGAGGTATCTAATTTCTTATTTCTAGGATCCAAATCTAGCTAAATATATTATTTTTTCTATAAATATATAGTATGCAAATCTAAATATAGTGGGTGGGTTATGTTTACCATGAATATAACAAACGAAAATCAAGGTGATATATGGAAAGTGCGATTTTGCGGATTTTGCGAGACCCAACAGAAAAATATTGCATTAGGATTCTAGGATTATACTATTGATTGTCAGTTCTAATTAGACGCCTATAATCTTGTTGAAACCCTAAAGAAATGTCTAAATATCCTGACACGTTAAGCATTCATGTCAATGAGATAGTATACTTGTTAAAATTAAAAGTTTCCCTTCCTTATTTAACAAAATAGTCCTTCCTTATTGAATCTCAGACACAATTTTTCCTACTACATTATTACTACAATCATAATTGATTTTTTGTAAAATTCATAGACACCAGCACTTGTTGATCATGCACGGTTTACCAGAGTTTACGCGTTTGCAAATCCGGAAGAGCCAGCACATGTTGACAGGCATTATGTGACGCTAGTGTACTGCAATATGTTGATTTGATTAATCAGAACAAATGGGCCATATCTTAAACTGGAGCATGGTTTGACTCGTGTATCATGCCATATCTCAAGTCCCTGACCAACAATTAAAATCAAAAAATGGTAAAACATAATAGGTCCCTGTACAATTGTGTATATTTATTTAATTTTAATTAGTTAACAGATGGGCCATATCTTGAACTGCAGCTAGCATGGGCAACTACCAACACTATGTTAACAGCGCCTGAGACATAATTTTTCTCCCAAACGAACAGCAGCAGTAATATCTCTCGAATCCTTTCTTTTTCGTCGAAATCCAGTTTCATCTTCATCATTTTCACACCCTAAAATCTCCATCACTCATTTTCGACTTAAAGTACAGAGTTCGGATTTGGTTGATTGAATATTCAATCTTCTCTAACCTGTAACCTTAAATTCAAAGTTGGGTGAATTGGACGAACCACCACCACCATCACCAAGTTAGTCCTCTTCTTTCTAATCGAAGACTGGGTGAATTCATTGAATTAATTCCACGATGATTACTTTGCATAGAATCATCAACCATTTTTCAGGAGATCCCAATTAATTTTTTTCTAATCAAAGATTGCAAACTTCAGATTTGGGTAAAAAAATTCTGATTGAAGAACAATTTGAGGTAAGATTAATGGGTCGCATATGATAATTTGGTATAACTTTTACATTTTCCGGGGGTTGTATTTTCATTTTGCAGGTTTCTACTTTCATGTGTAAACCCAAAGTTGTTCAGGTTTTTGTGGAAGGATGACCCAAAACTGGGGCATCAACTAATTTCCCGCATAGTTATTAGGCTCTTATTTCTCACTGAGTGATTATTATTGAAAATTTTGAATTGTATTGGTTTTATTTAAAAACGATAAGTAATTGTTTGGTGAATGCTTTTTACATGTGCAGGTTCACTTCCTCTGCAAAGGCACTTCGTGTGTTCTGCTGGTGCTGATTCATGAGCTAATACCAACGGATAGTGATCACCATTCCGGTAAACCTTCTTTGCTATAATGATATGAACTGTGGTCCATTATTGTTGATTTCTCATTAATTTTTCTTTTCCCTTTTTAATCAAAGAAAGTTGATGGTTTAGACAAATGGCTTCAATTGTTTAGTCTAAACATGTTGAATTGATGGTATTTGATTAGGATTATAAATTAAGGCGGGTCTCGATTTGTTACTTAGTGCATTTGTTTTTCTCTTAAAATCATTTTCAAACATAGAACTTTGAAAGGTGATCTGAACTCTTAGCAAGGTACAAGAATGAGATGGATTGAGAAATATAGGTTAATGTATCAGGATCATGCACTTCAGTGACAACCTTTCTCTAGGATAGAAGCACTTTATGGGCACTAAATAAGGGTAGTCCTATGTATATTAGAGTCACTTCTTCGTTTCGATGGACCAATCTTCTTAGTTATATCAAACTTGGCATCAACATATTTAATGGACCAATCTTCTTAGTTATAATTGTCTGCTCTAGTTACCCTGCACATTATCTATTTATGCTTCGTTACAATATGCTTCAACAGAAATTGGTATCACCCTTTGTTTATCTTATGAAATTGGAATAACATTCAAATATGGAAGTGTCTTCATTATATCTATTTCATGTTCTGGATTCTTTGCAGGTGAAAGTATTAACCAAGGCTTCCATAAATTTGGATATCGGGTACGAGAGTGTGAGGCTTAGTATGATGGGCATACAAGGAGGAAACCAATTCATAGGTTTCTACTTCAATTAAGGGGACCTTACAAGGTAAAGATACACTAGATTATTTATAATGCTTTTTTGGTGGCCCATGATTACATTGCTATAATTCTCCTGTAGTCCTAGTTAATTTATTTTTTCTTTTTTCTCAGTGATTTTCAGATACCTGTTGTTGTGGGGTAGCTTTGTATAAGGCAGTTAGCTTATACACATGAAAGAATCGATCAACTCTTCTGTGAAACATCGATTTAAGGATAGTTTTAAGTTCAATCGATCTCTTATAGAAGTATCGACACTGATTCATAATCTTGGAAATGCAAATCTGGGTTATCTTCATGTAAGATTCATTTGGGTTTTTTTTGGAGATTCATCTGCAGAAAACTTCATCAACAACAATGAATCAATTGATTCTTCTGTGAAAGATTGATTCAGGCCTAGATTTAAGTTTAATCGATCTCTCATAGAAGTATTGATAGTGATTCATAATTTTGGAAATGAAAATCTTGGTCATCTTCATCTAAGGAATTTCTCATTCATTCACTTGGGGGTTTAATGATTTTACAAATTGGAGGTTACACACTACTGATTTTGAATGGTACAATTTCTGATGGTGATTATGAACATCTCTATCTTTCAGATTTTATGTTTATTATGTTGTTGTGAATTATATCCTGTTTTGAGAATGTATTGGTGATTATGAACATCTCAATTGCATGATTTAATACTCCACCAAGTAGTTTTATATGTCAGTTGACAGATGATCTTAAACTCATACATAGTATTTGGTTGTGTGATGTCAGCATTGGTGGATAAAACTTGTATTCTGTTTTAAGAAGCAGCATCTCAGGAGTCACTGTGATTTGTATTCACTGTCAGATTGTAGAATTAAATTAGGTGTGCATAAGGCTCCACCAAGTAGTGTTCATGTCAATTATGTGCAGGTCGAATACGACGCAACCAACGCAAGCCAATTATTATTAGTCATGTACTTGACAGAAGATATAAAGATCAAACATATATGGATGTTCATAATTTTTCCCTTTGCCAGATTGTAGATTAAGACTAGGTTTGTATATGCCTCTCTATCAAGTGAATTAGACTGGATAGAAAAACTCTAAAAGTGACTTGTTGTCAGTATGCATTTGTTTTCAATACATCTTAGTCTTGTACATGATCCAGTTCTTTGATTGTAGTTTTAGTTTCTAGAATACACCCTGCATCTCCAACATTATCGACGCACAATTATTGGACAATATAAATAAGCTGACTTCATCATATTGCATTTAAAAAAGTTACAACCGTTCTGTTCATTCAGTGTTGAGCAACATTTACATGTTCATAAACTTAAACATACCCATTTACAAGTATTTCACCATCTTACCCACAAAAAATCTAAATATCAAAAAGAAAAAGAAAAAAAGAAAAATAAACATAACATTCCCCTGCATTTTCAGTCTCCATTGCCATAACCAAAAAAGAAAACATGATTCAGTGACTTACCATTTGCATTAGACCCCTCTCCATTCGAATTCTTCTCTGTACTTTGATAATAGTTATTTCTTAACATTATGCATCATTTCCATTCGAGCACTTACCCAAAAATACACCATCTCTCTACATAAGAATTCAAATGTCGATAAGGCTTACTCATTGTCATACCCATCACTCGGAATCAGAATCATCAGATTCATCTTCCTTCTCATCAGACCCCTCTTCCTCATCATCAGACCCCTCTTCTTCCTCGCCAGACCCCTCTTGCTCCTCATTAAACCACTCTTCCTCCTCATCTTCATCTGCATCGTCCGCTTCGGAATCTGTCTTTTGGGATAACACTGCATCATTAATCCCAAATCTCTCATCTTCGCGAAAATCCTCAATCTTCACTCTTTGTGAGCAGATTCTGTATCACTTCGATACCCAAAAAAAGCATCAAGCTCTTCATCTTCGGAAGCATCACTGTCATTTTCTTTCTTCATTACTGCCCTCTCAGCCAACCTAATCTTTTTAGCATGCACTTTCCAGAACTTCTCCTCCTCTTCTTCATCTTTGAAAAGATCAAAAGGACGCTTGTTTTGCAAAATTTGTACCGGTTTTTCAACTGATTTCTCTTTTCAACTGGTTTCTCTTCCGCTTTGGTTACATCCACTTCAGCATGCATCTCTCCCCAGAGTTTAGGGACTTCAATATCATATAACAAGTCATTTACTCTCTTGTTTACCTTCTCCAGATTATCCTTGGTCATCTGCCCAATCATCTGCATAGTGGCTGATAGCCTTTCACGTCTTTCTTTCTCTTCTAAGTCTTTCAATAGTTGCTCTTCAGTCATGGGGGATTTACCCTTTCGTATGTGTTGATCATCATCACCAGCCATTTTGATTGATTTGATCTGATTGAGAAAAATTCTAGAAAACAGTAATCTCCCTCTACAAATTCTCTCTCTGAATTTTTTTGCTCTCTGACCCTTTGGTTTCTTTGTTAATCCCTTTGGTTTCCCTGTTTATTCTCTCTCAGGAATAAATAAACTATATTCTTGTAGGGTCACAGCTATTCCCAAGAGAAAGCTTTAATCGAACACGTACTCTAGTCTAATTGGCACAACATCATCCTAGATGCGGTAACTGGATTTTGTAAAATCAAACACCGGATCTGGCATGCAAGACACCTGAGCTTGTCCCCTCTAAAACTTGTACGTATCTTTATGGTTTATTCGGCACAATACTTTTTTCAATTTATATGTAACTAAATAAGTTTGTGTGTTGTTTTTGTAGCACGAAGCCGTTAAAGCGCGCTACTTATAGGAAAAGGGGGAAGCATTCACATTTGATGAAATCGTTTACTTCATAGTATTCATATTTTCGGAGTACCACCAGCTACGGAGTACCACCAGAACTCAATGGTGGGTGAATTGGACTCCATACTCTTATTTGGCTTCCAGATAGCAAAGGCCAATTCTCTGTTAAGAGTGTCTATAATGTGTTGTCTAGTGCATCTAATACTTTTGCAGGTACTAATTTTGTTTCTCCACTGGTATGGAAAGCTTTGTGGAAGTTAAATTATTTGTTTGGAAGTGCTTAAAAGATATAGTCCCAACAAGAGATAAACTAGATAGATATGGAAATGATATTGAATTGCATTGCAGTTTGTGTAATCATCCTGTGGAATCCAGTAATCACCTATTCCTTGAATGTGGTTATGCTAGATCTATTTGTTTGGTTTTAAATATCAATTTTAGTAATATTATGGTACAACATTGTTCATTTAGGAGCTAGATTATCTCTTGGTTTTCTGCAGGAAATAATATTACCTTTGGTGCAGGACATTTGAAGCATCAGTTTGGACTATTTGATGTTCAAAGATTTTTCAGAACATAACTCCAAATAGGACAATGTCAATAAATGGCATTAATAAACTTGTGCCTCCTGGAACTAATCTTGTTTCTTCTACTAATGGGGTTGTGCAGCCGCTAAGATGGAAACCTCCTGATAATGCTTACAAATTTTGAAGCTTCTTTTAAGTCTGATTCATTACAAGGTGGAATAGGGCTAATAGTGAGGAATTGTGCAGGTAGTTGCATTCGGGTGCAAGGACAATGCTTCAATGGAGGAATGAAGATAGGAGTCGAAGCTGAGGAGCTGGAATGTAAGGCTATGCTGGCAGCTGTTACCCTGGCACAAACTTTAATCATGTTATCTTTGAATCAGATTGTCAAACTTTAATAAAATCCATCAATGATCAAACCTATTATGTTAATTGGATGAATCAAGCTTTGGTTTTAGATATTAATTCTAATTGGACAGAGTAGTGTGTTTTAGTTCACTTAATTCTAATTGGGGCCATAGATTCTTCCAGTTCTTACGATTTTTTTTCAACTGCACCCACACGTACTCCACTTTATACAAAGATAGTTTTTTACTTTAGTACCGTTATAACAACTGAAGCACCACATACTCCACTTTTTACCTATCATTTTGATATTTTTTTTGATTCATTTTGATTTATTTTCTGCATTCGGGTACGAACAAAAAAAATCTCCAGGATGGAATGAATATTCATTGCATCTTTTAGAGCCGTCAAAGCAGAAAATTATGCAGCAGGATAACAAGATTTGACTGAGAAAATTCTAAACATAGAACGTGTAGCATGCAAATTGAAGGATCTTTACCTTCCTATTTTACCAAATTATTTACGATATACACTTAAATATTTTGCCAAATTATTTATTAGTAAAGATATTGCCAAATCTCCATTTACCCTCTGTGTTCATCTCTCTCGTCTTAAATCATTTCATGTTTCTGCTCTTAAATCTTCTAACCTCCCCCTAGAAAACAAAACAAGTTGTTTACTTTGATCATCTGATTCATATCCTGGATAAACCATGTATTCCCCTGTCAGTTTTGCTTTGCGGATTAATCGGATCGACCGTGTAAGTAATTCTTTTCAGTACTCCTTTGTTAAATGAGATTGTAACTCTAATGATCATAGTAGGGTAAATATTGTCTTCACATGCAACTGTATGAGGTAGATAACCTATGATTATTTGTATGATTCATATATGATAACTGAACTCACATTGTGATTTGTGATTACTCTTTGTGACAAGTTTTATTATTTCGTAGTTTTATTCGGACCACTAACATTTTCACAAGATGTTGATAAGTTTTTTCTCCGTCCAGGTATCTGAGAATTCATAATGGATCCTAGAGTAATGGATAAATCTTGGATGTATATCGATAGAATCGAACGACGTTATCAAGACGGAGTCGATGCATTTATAAAGTTTGCTACGCATACATACCAACAGGATATTGCGAATGGGAAACGGAAACCATACGACAAGGGCAAAGTTAAGTTTCTATGTCCATGTGTAAAATGTCTCAACCTCTACGTGTGTAAGGCAAGTAAAGTTAAGTTTCATTTATATTCTTCTGGATTCATTCAAAATTATGCCGTATGGACTAAGCACGGAGAAGGAGATGAGTCATCAAGTTGGACACTTCTGGATGGTAATGGCAGCTACGGTCTGCACTATGATGAACCAACACATGATGCAAAGACTATAGAAATGGTTAGCGCTTTATTAGGAGATAAATTTTCAAAGGATTTTGAGAAGATGCAACGGATACTCAAAGATGCTGGGAAACCCCTATACGAAGGATGTGCGGATTTTACAAAGATATCTGCAATGTGTCAACTGTTTAACTTGAAGAGCAAGCACGGAGCTTCCGAAAAGTTCTTTAATAAACTTCTACCACCGTTAAAATCCATGCTACCTCCAGGAAATGAGATGATGAAAAGTACATATGAAGCTAAGAAGGTGATGAGAGATTTGGGTTCAGGTTACGAAAAGATACATGTATGCATCAATGAATGCATTCTCTATAGGAAGAATTACGATGATCATATCAAGTGTCCCACTTGTGGGGAATAAATATGGAAAGTTGACGACACCACCCAAGGGTGCATGAAAAAATTCCGGCAAAAGTCTTGTGGTATTTCCCAATTATCCCAAGACTGAAACGGCTGTTTCAATCAAAGAGAATTGTCGAATATTTATTGTGGCACGAAACCAAAAAGAAAGAAGAGGGTGTTTTAAAGCATCCGGCGGACTCACCAGCATGGAAAAATATAGACGAAAGATATCCCGTAATTCGTGATGATCCTCGAAATCTGCGGCTAGGAATTTCGGCTGACGGGGTTGACGTAAACAAAGGCATGCAAAAACAGCATAGTGTGTGGTCAATTCTACAGTGATTTACAAACTTCCACCAGAGTTGTGTATGAAGAGAAAGTTCACCATGCTGTCGTTAATTATCGATGGGGGGCCTTGTAAGGACATTGATGTTATGTTAGAACCGTTTGTCGAGGATCTCAAGGAATTGTTTGAGGGAGTCGAATGTTTTGATGCGCTGAAACATGATATGTTTACTCTACGTGTGGTTGTTTTATGGACAATAAATGATTACCCGACTCTCGGTACACTGTGTGGTTGCCCCTACCAGGGACGAGACGCCTGTAAGGTGTGTGGGAGAAATAATTACTATGTCAGGCTAAAACATTGTAAAAAAGAGGTTTATACCGGGCATAGAAGAGACCTACCATACAATCATCCATTCAGAAGTCAGATGGAGTTCAACGGAAAAGAAGAAAATGAAAAGGCTCCGGAACTTATGACCCCGTCAGAAATATACAATGAGGTAAAGTCTATAAAGAATAAATGGGGAAAGGGACGGAAGAACATTGTGGTGGAATTCGTGCAGGATAACCCTGAAAGAGGTGGAACTATGAAGAGAATTGAAAAGACCATCGACCCAAAGAAGGGGAAGGAGACCGAAAGACCCTACTGGAAAAAGTTCAATATATGGTTCAGGCTCCTCCCCTACTGGCAGTATCATGCTGTCCACCATTGCATAAATTTCATGCACATCGAAAAGAATGTATGCGAGACTATCGTTGGAACATTGTTGAACCATGAATTTAAATCGAAAGACCACCTTGATGCTCGAATGGACCTGAAGGAGATGGGTTTTAGAGACGAGTTGCAACCTCGGTAAAATGGAAAAGGGGGATATATATTAAAGGCAGAATGTCACTCATTAAGCCCGGAGGAAAAGGAAAAGTTATGTGCAACATTATCCAAGATAAAGGTTCCACAAGGGTATTGTTCAAACTTTTCAACCCTGGTGAATCGAAAAGATCGAAAGCTTATCGGACTAAAATCCCATGATTATCACATGCTAATGCAGCATTTATTGGCCATTGCGATTAAATCAAGTATGCCGCAGCCAACAAGATATGCTATTATCAGGTTTTGTTTCTTTTTCAGGGAAATATCTAGCAAAGAAATCAAGGTGGCGGAGCTAGAAAAATTGCAGTCGGATCTCGTTGTGACATTGTGCTTGCTCGAGAAATACTTTCCTCCATCCTTTTTTGACATCATGGTGCATTTAACTGTGCATCTTACCAGGGAAGTGCAAATTTGTGGTCATGTATTCTTTCGATGGATGTATCTGTTTGAAAGGTGCATGAAGGTCATTAAAGGGCATGTGCGAAACAGAAACAGACCTGGAGGAAGCATTGCTGAAGGGAACCTTACGGAAGAGACAATTGAGGTTATCAGTGAGCACCAACAAAGCATGAATGATACAATCGGAATTCCACCAGACAAACTCAACACATCTGACACTGGCGAAGATCTTATTCTTTCAGGGGAAAACCAATGTCAAATCCTAAGTTTCCTCGTGTTGATAAGGATCTGTTTGATAAAGCACATTTCTATGTATTGCGGAATTCTCCTGAAGTTGAACCTTACATTGAGTAAGTATAACTAGATCTAACCAAATAACATCATTTTTTATTTAGTTTTTGATTCTGTGTCCGAATTTCTGTAAAGATAATAACATTAATCATTGCACTGTCCAGCTGACACCGGAATTTTTTGAAGGATAAATATCTTGGTATGACTGATAGACAGCTAGATCAAAAACATCATGAAGAGTTCGCCAAATGGTTACCAAAAGTGGTAAGAGTTTGTAGAAAATGTCACTCTTGCTATATGTAACTTTTGCGTTGAGACGCAGGCTAATCTTTATAATGTATTTCAGGTTGAGAGTGAGTGGGAAGACTCTAGGAAAAACTTCAATCATGACTTAATTTGGCTATCAATCCCACCGAATGCACAAGTAGAGACATACGAAGCATATCACATCAATGGATACCTGTTTCGCAAAAAATCTCATGATGGTTCCGTTAACCAGAATAGCGGGGTTTACGTACAAGCAACTGACACGCACATTAGAAAAAACAGGGATTACCCTTAATCTGGCGGGTTATTATGGTGTTTTACAAGAGATATGGGTGTTGACATATCATACGCTGAAAATGCCACTTTTCAGGTGTAAATGGGTTACCAAAGCAGGGGTCTCAAAAGACAAACTTGGCTACATTTTGGTTGAGATTGATAAGTTGGGACTCCAGGATGATCCTTTCATTGTAGCCTCCCAAGCTAAGCAGATATTTTATGTGCCAGACCAGGAAAATAAAAAAAAGTCTATTGTGTTAGGTGCACCTACCCAAAGCTGGAAATATGCTGGTGATGAAGTCGACGAGGAATTCAGTACGGCAGTTATTTGTCGGAATGAGTATAAATTGCCGAAGGTAGATAAACTTGACATGCAAAAGACATCCAGGTATGATTACTATCGTGACGACATTAAGGGTAGAACTGCAAGGAAAGCACCAGCAGCAGCACCAGCACCAACAGCAGTCCCTGCTTCTCAAACGACTGCATCTGAGCAACCATTTCCAAGGACTAAGCGAGCCAGGTGATAGAATGTAGTTGTTTGTGTTTGCTAATAGATTAATGATTAGGTTGGAACAATTTTTGGTTTTTGTTCAAGGAACTAGTTAGTGTAAATTATATACTCTTAACCTTTGTTTTTGGTTTTGGGTTATACTATTTTGGTAATGATGATCATCATGGTACCGAATTTGGTACAAATTTAAGTCAGCAGTTTGGAATTTCCTGTTAACTGGAGAATGAATGTATGGATTATTGAATAAAATTGATTCTTAAATCATGGTGGGGTTTGTATGCAGATGGGTTTTAGCAATGTTGGATGAGTTTGGATTTGGCTATACTGATTGTTGAATTAATATTTTGTCATGTTAGGCTTAGTAGTAATAGTATTAGGCTTGCACATAGATTTTCCTTTAGAATTGGGCCTAAAATAGTCTTTTAGGATCAGCTTTCATCTGAGCGGGTATGCTGTGAAGAGGCCTCTGAGTCAGATGGTCAAAACAATTCCCCACATGCTGAGTAGAGACTTCAGGCGGGTCGAGATTCAAAAGTAATATCCATTGATTTTTATACAGGGTCCGACCCGCATATGTGATCAATTTTATGAGAACCAAGTGTTTGTTTGCCCCTGGGCATGAGCCAATGAGATGAAGTTGCTTTTGCTAGGCCAAGGAGAGTATCCAGTAAGCTTGCCAAATCGTGTCATCATGCAAGTCCAATCTCTAGGAGTATATGATTGGCGGTTGTGATTTGTACACTGTTGCTCTTCCCAGACCGAATAAAACTATAGAGAGAAGCAGTTCTTTCAGTTGCTCAGTCAGTTTTCCCATAGAAGAACCAAGCAACCTTTTTAGTTTTTTATGTCGAGTAGCATTCCATGGAAAAACAACCTTTGATTACTAGTGAAATATATGGAGGGAGAAAACCGATCCATTGAAGGAGGAGTTCAAGGAGAACCAAAGAGAGCCAAATTGATTCAACCCAAGCAACAGGTAAGTGATTTTGCAATTCCAGAGGAATTTGGTATTTATTGTATTTTTAAATAGATGATTGTGAATATGGGTATGGATTTTGAATAAAACTTGTGTGATGTTGCATAAAAATTCAAGAATGAGGCTGCAGAAGTGAGTGGATCTGCTCCCAGAACTTGTCATTATAGGAAGCATGGATATTCTGGAGGAAATATTGCAAACGAGAGTTATGTAAGTGGTGGTGAACGACATGCAGTGGCAGGGGAAGGTGTGAGCAACACCATGGAGAGCGAGGTCGTCTGGAGAATGGGGAACTCGTTGGTGTGAAGGATGGCTGGGTTTTGTTTGCACTGCATCCTGATCGAGGCAGGTTTGTTATAAATGAAGGAATTGTTCTGGCGGGGGATCAGCGGGTTGTCTGCGGCGGTGCACGACAGGGTTTTTTCTCCACGCAAATTCCTGAAGATGCCACAGCGCAGATACATGAGAATGATTCCCTCCCTCTCCATGTTGGTGTTGTCAGCTTTTCTAATTTATCCATGCTTGCTCCTAAGATTCGACAAATGGTTGCAGATATTGCAGGGATAGCCAGAGTAGGCCTTGGAGAGATAACTCAGCCCCATGAAGTACCAGTAAGTGATCCTTTTCCCGCTGGGGTTAGTTCTAGAGCTTTTGCCCGAGTACCTAGAGCTGCTGCAACCAGACCTGCAAAGAAAGCTGCAAGTGCATCTGGAAATGCATCTGGAGATGCTAAAGATATCTAGCCATGTAGGTTTGAAGGCATGCCTCTGAGTGAAGTGAGGATTATAATGAAGACTTAAATCAACAATTATAGAAATGCAGGTGTTAAACTGATTATGGTAATTACCTAAATTATGACACAATATTGCGGTATGTGAAGTTAAAGTTGGTTTTCTGGGTTTTTTTCTTGAAGCTATTGAACATGTTGTTAAGGTTAATAAATAAAATTGTGCACTGTTTTCCATAGTAGATTAGAAAGGATTAAAAATAAGACCAGTAGGTAGAAATGTTAAACTTAGCATGAATGAGATAGGTAACATAAGTATAATATCTTCTCCTGAAGGGGGGAATTCTTGTAATAGATTTAGGGGATGCAATATAGTACTAGAGTTGAGAAGTGACTTACCTTCAAAGAGATGAGATATGGTTATGGAGAGATTCATACCAGAGATTAGAGTGGAATTTTCCAAGTATTTCCCCCATTTGATAAGATGCCTGGAAAGTTTCAGAGAGAAGGGAAGGATTTGCTGTAGAGAGTAGTTATAGTCAGCCTTTAATCCACAGCCAGCCCTAGGATCAAAGTTAGAGCATCAGTCTAGACGGGGTATCTTCAGAAGATCAGCATTGGTGCGTAAAGAATAGGCATAATCATAATCAGATTGGGTTTTGATTTTCCAGATCTTGAATTGCAGGGGGGAAATTCTTTGGTTCCTTGCAATTGAAAGAAATTATGTTTCTAATATCAAATAAGACAACTTAAGTAGATTGAACTTTGATACTGACATTGTGGTGACAGATTTCCATGGAAGGGGAGTGACCAGCTTCCAAGTTAGAGTAACTAGTGATTTGGGTGTAATTTTCGTTTCCTGTGCTGTAAGTGATGCTAGTGATGCTTGTGACTCTTGTGGTTTTTGTAATGCTAGTGATGCTGATAGTGATGCCAGAGCTGCTTGTGATTCTTGCGATGAGAGTGAACTGTGTATCATTACTGAGGTGAATACAATTGCAATTGCAATGATTTTGGTGATTTAAATGAGCCATCAAACCAAAGATAAGAGAAGAATTAAGATTTCGTGTCTAAAGATGGGCAGCTTGGTGGATTGATACGTTACCTTACTCCTTCGAGGTCATGCGTTCGAATATGGGAAAAATCTTTTTCTCTGAGAGAGCCTTTTCTTTGTTCATGTTTTCAGAATTTCTCCCTCTGAGCAACAATCAATCATCTCTACTCATTGTGATTCTCAATAGCAGTTATATCATCTACAGATCTTTGTTATTTCTTACTACCCTCATAAACAGAAAATCATTGCAAAATAATATTGATTCCAATAAAAACAAGTACAAACTTTACTCAAACATCCTTGCAATAAACAACAACCAATTCATAAAAAGCTACATTAAGAGTTTCCAAGTTTCAGTTCAGCATTACATCCAGATTTCATCAGTTAATTCTCAAACGACCACAGTCTCAAAATACCAAAATATCAAACCAGAAGCTGAACTCCACTTTACTTGTTCCCAAATTCTAGCAAACATTGTAACATAACTGAAAAAAACATAACCACTTCAAACCTTATATCTTTAAACCAAAAAATTTCCCTGCATAACTCCATCTTTTCAATTCAACACCACCAAAAAGGGTAAAAAGCCGACCGAATTTACAACCGAAAACAGAAAAAGAAGCTTCACACCATCTGCACCAACATCAAAAAGGGAAGGAAGGAAAAAAATTACCAGAAAAACTGTTTTGTTAAAAACTTGTTGATCGTTTTAAAGCTTTTTTTAAAGCCTGGAAAACTAGCTTTTCCTGGTAATTCTGAAGAGATTACCACCAATCATCTTCGTCAGTATCCCATCCTTCATCTTCATAACGTTCACCATCATCACTGTCAGATGAAGCAGCTGGTGAAGTTCCACTGGATGACGATGCTTCATCACTGTCCTCATCTTCTCCATCCTCGTCACTCTCAGTTTCCTCATCATCTACCATGGAAATTCGTCTGTTGACCCTTACCTTGCTTGGCTCACCTTCACTCATGGTGCGTGCAAATATTTTGGGATTGGCAAGTTCATACTCGAATCGGCTCTTCAATCTCCCATCATGATAAGCATCCATCTTGCATTTATCCTCTGCAGCATAATCAAGGTCATTGGTGTTCACTTCCTCCACAGCATATTCAAATCCATCAGAAGCCTCGGAATCACTCTCTGTCGCACTTCCATATCTTGGTGCTTTGGCATGCCTCTCTGCCTTTTCCTCATCTTTTCTACTTTGCCATTCTAAGAATTTGGGTAGCCATGCAGTGTAGAGAGCCTAGATTCTTCGCTCTTTTCGGATACGAGCAGCTTCTTCTTCTCTTTGACGTAATTGCTCTTGAACACGACGATCAATCTCTGATTGTGCTTCATCTCTCAATTTCTGCAACTCAATCACACTCAAAGAAGGGAGAAGTGATTTGGCTTGGGAATATTCAGGCGTTTCTGGTGGAACAACGGGATGATTATCATCGGAGTTTGATGGATTTTGTCCAGGAAAATCTGTCATTCTCTTAAACTACTTTGCTAAACCTAAATTTTTCCTCTTCTGTAGAAAATTACCTTGAAAATATTAACCCCTATGCTAATTACCCCCTTAATTAAATACCCATTTGAGTCTATTCATGTATCGTTGTTTACCGCGCCCATTCAAATCCATGCCCCTTCAAGACCTATTTTCAACACATAATCCTCATTATTGCCTTTACTTCTCTCAGAATTGCTATTAAGGGAGGTGTTGGTAGGTCACCAAACTTTGAGATCGCTATTTGGGCTCTAATTGACATTTTTTGTTTTATGCAGACTAAAGATGGGCAGCTTGGTGGATTGATACGTTACCTAACTCCTTCAAGGTCATGCATTCGAATATGGACAAAAGCTTTTTATTAATTTTTTCAAAACGAACAGCGTGTCTATAAAACGCACACTATGGACACACATATAATAGCGTGTCCAAAAAAGGAACTTTTTGGCCACACTTTGAATTTGGCGTGTTTATTAAAATGTTGAGTAGTTGAACCAGTCTAGTTTTTTCAAAAACTAACTGTAAACATCTAAAGGTGGGCAGCTCGGTGGGTTGATACGTTACCTAACTCCTTCGAGGTCATGCGTTCGAATATGAGCAAAAACTTTTTATTAATTTTTTCAAAACGAACTTTTTAGCCACGCTATAAAACCGGCGTGTCTATAGAACGCACACGATGGACACACATATACTAGCGTGTCCAAAGAAGAACTTTTTGGCCACATTTTGAATTTGACGTGTCTATAAATCGTACACTATGGACACGCATATACTGGCGTGTCTATAAATCGTACACTATGGACACGCATATACTGGCGTGTCTAATGAACCAACTTTAAAACCACACCTAAAATGGCGTGACTAACCCTTTGGACACGCCACAACTACCTAATGTGGCCATAGACTGGTCTATAAACACGCCCAATCAAAAACTTAAAGTTAACGTGACTAAACGGTTGATATTTTGCAACGCTACTAGCCCTGGCGTGGCTGAAAGCACTTATATTAACACGCCCATTGAACATGGCGTGTCTATAGGGTAGAAGTATACCCCATAGACACGCCAAAACCAAAAAGACGTGACAGGGAAATTTATATCTAGCGTGACTAAAGGCCATTTCTGTACTAGTGTAATCCCAACTAACTCTACAGTATGATAAGGAAAAGATTGCAATTGCTTTCCTCGTGATCAGTAATCTACATTCTAGAATCATGAACCTGGGATAAGTTAACTAAGTGAACCTAGGCGATTGGTGAGAAGCCTCTTAGGGGGAAAACATGCTGATTAAACAATATACGTGCTAGATATCAACATGATTGCACAAACCAGTCGAGGGCACCAAAAAATCAGACCCCAATTGAAACTTTAAGAACATAGTGAATAATATGTGACCATTACAGTTGCATCTTGTTCGGCGCAAAAAGAGCATGGAACTAACCTGGTAATTGTTTGCTTATAATAAGTCAGGTAACAAATCAAACAACTACTTCAGTACGAATAAACGATTAATAAGCAGAAACTTGGTCTTTTTGAGGCTTACCCAATCCTTAGCACCCTCTGAAATGCTACTTCACTAATCGCCTCAACTGAAACCCTAGAACTATTGTTCTAGAAAACCCGAACTCCTCAATTTCCCAATTAATGTTCATCTTTAAAATCAAATCCTCAAATTAAAACCATAACCTTCTTCAGAAAAAACACAACAGAATAAGAATTCAGGAAGTAAAAATTTGATTCATGCATAAGATTTGAGAAATAAGGAAAAACACACATATCATAGAATTGATTCTCACCAATGTTTTGAAGATCGTGGTGGTGGTGGTTCAATTTCAATGAGAAGTTGGCGAAAGTTGAAAAAGATCTCAATCCTCCTTCAACTTTCGAAAAATTCTTATTGAAATCTAATCACCAAATTAAACACTCCCATTCACCAATTTCAATCCTCCTTCAATTTCAAATCAAACATTCCAAATTTGAACTCAAAAACCATAATTTTCCTGTGAACGGATAAGAAATCCCTGGATCGAAAACAAATCCTAGAAATAATTGGTGACGAAGAGTGATGGTGATGGTGATTGAATCTGCTGATGAAGAGTGGTGGTGGTGAATCTGCTAATGAAGGAATTGAAGGAGGTGGAGGCGAGCTAACAGTGAACGAAGAGAAGGAGAAGTTGGGTTCAGCAGGGAAACTAACGTCGAAGAAGAAAATGAAAAAAAAAAAAAAACAAGTGAATCGTAAAAATGGGTTCAGCAGGGTTTGACCCTGAAACCTCCCCAAAATTTAGAGGGGTATTATTGGTTTTTCATCGCTAACCATATCCAATCTTTTTGTTTCAATTTGGTGACTTAGATTTTACAAAAAAATGGTCATATAAGGTCCTCCCACGCTTCGCTCGGTCGGCCCAATTAAGATGCACATATATTTAGAAAACACTTATTTAATCTTTTATTACATTTTTTTTTCCTTATAAGAAAAAAGAAAATCACTACTTCCAAAAGTATTTAAATAAGAAGATAGAAAATAAGAAAAATTAGCGTGTGCATGACACGTGTGTTCTTATTAGAATTATTATGAAAAACCAAAGACGGATCACATGACATCACTCTATTATTGGTTTTCCTTATTTCTCGCCGCCGTTTTTCCTATTTCCCATCATTCACAATTTCTAAAATCACTTTACTTTTTAATTTTGGTTTTCCTTATGACCACCTATAGAAGTCAAATTGAGATAAATATTACCATCTTTATTTGTCTTCTTCTTCACCAATCTATCTTTTTTGTTTAATAAAAATATAATTTAGAAACCCTGGATTAAATTCTTATACACCTATTCTAATTAACCACCAATGTTCAATTAGTACCTTGCGGTATAAAAAAAAATTAGTACCTTACCAATTTTTTTATTTTATTTTATGAAGAACTGGATACCGGTGCGATAATAATAACATTTAGGGCTTTTTAATAAAGTAGCCAACTTTTCAGATTATAATTAAGAAAGTGGCCGTTTTTTTTTGAATCTTTATATAAAGTGGCCGAAATTGACTTTTTCCGCCCTTTTTTGGAAAAAACAGGTAACAGTAGTTAAGTGGAAACGTGGCAGTTAACTTCTTATTAGATGTCATTTAAACCCCTCAGTGAGTCACCAGATCAAGATAGTCTTGGGAAGCGTTTCAGAGTTAACTCAGGGACTCATACGAGATGAAATTTTGTTCTTCCCTAATTGATTCTAGCCTTCATTAATCACTGCAAACAAACTCATCGCATGTCTCAGAATCAATAGTCCAATCAACGAGTCACATTAGACTACATGAATCCACAGGCATTGGTCGTCACACAAAAGCATAACTGCAGAACATGAATTATCAAAGCTGGTACTCTCTTCCAACTGTCACATTAGATTTCCTTAACCATCATCGATTAGTGACATACAACAAGACCATGAAGAGATGCCCAAAACAAGACCATCATAATTAACTTCTGCAACAATAACAGACCATTTTTCTTAATCAGCATTAATCGAGCACCACCCATAACAACAAATACTATCAAATCATCGTCAAAAAACCAAGATCGGAACCAAGAACACCTAAAAAGACAAAAATCAGTAAAACCCCCAATTTTAAGAACCCTAAATTCAATTTCTACTCCATGTAACAAATTATTACAATTAACGATCTAATATAAGCATAATGGAGATAAATAAACATTGGGTTTGATGTACTAACTCTTTTTGAAGACCCATGTCGATTCGATTTAAAGTTTTCTTTCTTCTTCTCCTTCCTTTAACTTCAACTGTTATGTATTTTAATTGAATAACAGAGTCTGCTAATACCCTTGCTACACCGTAAAATCTTCCAAATAATTCGAAGAACAACCTTGATTTTTTAATCCTACAACATTTCTCTCCCCACTGGTTTTGCTAGTTTGTTTTCTGCTGTAATGGCAAGAACATCCCATAGGAACGACGAAGCAGCAAAAGGTGCCGTGAGATATTTTATCCTTATAGTTTCATAAGGATATGATGGTCATTTCACCATGAAAAATGGACTAAGTACATTTGGTTGACATTTTTGGTGGGCCCAGGTGTTAAAACTGACAGAAAGACCACTTTATATAAGAAGAGAAAAAAATGGTCGGTTTATTAAATAGGGGTCCGGAAGCTGGTCACTTTCTTAATTTGTCCTAACATTTAAGAACTTTAATTTAGTGGTATCCCATCAATTCCAGTAAGGAGGAAGTCAGGGGTTCAATCCCCGCCATAAAGGTTTATAATAAATTAATTGTATAGTAGGTTTGGCGGTGTTGGGTTTGGCAGTGGTGCCAGTCCAACTGGCTGGGTTCGGATAGGGACCTGGGTCCGACTTTCGCAAAAGAAAAAAACTCTAATTTAGCATGTGTATCATTATCATATACACTAGATTTTGTGCCCGTGCTACGCATCGGACGTTTTTTTCCTTCTTTTAGCCACATTTTTGATTTGGTGTGATGTGATTTCGCTTCGCTCCGTCGTATTTTTTGTTAGGTGTCGTGGGGCTTCGTCCCGCCCCGTCATGATACATTTTTTATTAGGTGTGGCTCGGCTTCGGCTCGTTTCACCTCGATGCATTTTTGATTTGGCGTTGCACGGCTTCGCTCCTCCCGTCGCGATACGTTTTTGATTAGGTGTGGCTCGGTTTCGGCTTCGCCTCACCTTGTTCTGATGCATTTTTTAATTGGTGTGATGTGGCTTCGTTTTGATGCATTTTTTAATTGGTGTGATGTGGCTTCGTTTCAATCCGTTATGCATTTTTTATTTGGTGTAGCTCGGCTTCGCCTCGCCTCGTCGCTTAGGATTTTTGATAGGTGTATGTATACCTATCGAATAGACCATCTTAAATGTATTGTGATTTTTTATTAGGTGTAATTGCTTGTGCTTATGTTAAAATTATAAATAAATCAAATTCTAACTTCATAAATTATTAGTAGGCTTGAAGTTAAATACTCCCTCCGTCCCACTCCTAAGTGACCTATTTGATTTTAGATTTTGTCCCAATGATAAGTGACCTATATCACTAAACAATGAGATATTCCGGAATTATCCTTTTAGTTAATTATAAATAATATATGAAATATGTATAATTTGATAGGCATGTTTATATTCGTTACGTAGGTGTTTTAAAATGCTTTTCAATTGTATGAAATTTGCGAACATCCGTGGAGTATTTTGAGAGATAAACCATTTTTAAATTTCACTAGTTATTATTCATAAGGGTATAATTGTAAAAAATGATTAAAAATACTATTTTCCTTGCTTGCCTTAAAAATTGTGCAAATTTCAAATAGGTCACTTAGGAGTGGGACGGAGGGAGTATTTAATAGAGTATTAAACATAAACATATAAATAAATTTGTGTTGTTCGAATTATCAACTCAAGTTAAAACAATGAAAATAGGAAAAATATAAGTAAGTCTAGGCATTTTATCGTCATCGTATATAAGTAATGACAGAAAAACAAAAATAGTTAAAAAAAATACAAAAATCTATAAAAACAATAATTATGAAGCAGCATCATCTCTATCATGATGACAGAACAAATTAGTTGTTCAATAGTAAGTGTTTGAATGCAGGTATGATACAGGAATAGAGGATCATTACTGACACAAACCAACTTAATAGGGTCCAATGTTGCTAACAACAGCACAACATCGTGGGCATGAGAAGGCAATGATTTTACTTACTCTTGATGATTTTGCTTAAAGAATTTTATGTCTTTGATGATTCTCGAAATTGTAGATAGACTTACAGAGCAGTGTGTAATCCTATTTTAATGAAGTTGCAGATGGTGTGCTTGGAGCTACTTTACCTCCCTGCTCGCCTAAAGAGAATAACCACCATGAGATAGTCATGTGCAAGAAGCCCAATCATGTGTCCTCTCAAGTTTCCGTGAATGGTTCATGCATTCAGCAAAACCCTCATCTTCTGACACTTAGGTAGAGCACACTCACCGTCAAAGCTCTTGATCGTCTGTACTTGCGTCCATCATATCTAGGTTTTGCTGAAACAGTGCAATTTCCTCACCATGTTAACAAAATTTCGTTAGACATAAATATTTTGATGGTACACATGTTTTAAGCCAACATAATCATTTAATTTTTTATCATGTGTTATATAAGACCTAACTGGTGAGCCTAATGGATTCCTGAGGTCATAAACCAGTTAAATTAGCAACACTACAACATTTTAGTAATTACTTGCTTGTGTGACTATTATAGAATCTCACCCTTCATCTTCTTCAACAGCTCCATTGATCAAGTGTAGGAAATCATGTTGGTGCTCTTGAATGAGCCACGTTAAGTGAGGTTTTTTATTTCCCACCTCATGAAGCATCGGCTGTCAAATGGAATGGTATTAGAAAAATAATCAAGGGATATTTGCAGTAGGTTCCTTGACAAAGATAATAGGCAATACCTGCAATATATATATATATAGAAGTTCCCCTGCACCATTGCACTCGAAGCTTATATCTGGGTGAACAGACATTGCATGCTTGAGCTTTTGGTACTCCAAACATAGGATCAATATCATCATGAATGGTCCTAATTTGGTCCTAACACTGCAACCATCATAGTGGACTTCAATTTAAATGTTTTAGTTGCAGAGAGATTGATTACTATGTGAACCGAAGGATCACATATTCAAGTACTCTCCTGGAGGCATATTGTGTCACAAACAGCAGTTGATCCATAGTTGCCAATCTGGGGAGAAGTTTCTTCAAGTATATATCCCAGATCCTATTGTTGATGTTGATAGAATCAACTATGGGTTGCAAAACCCACATGGAAATCATATATTGAGTGCTTACCAGAGAATTTCAGGGACGCCAAGAAAGCTTGTCCAGGTTTCTGCTGTAATAGTGTACAACTGACTGTTGAGATATTTACATTTCCTGGTTCTATAAGAGCAAATTGAGAAGAACAGTGAGTGTACTGCATCATCAGATATCTACACTGAAATAAGCTGGATTCACAAATGTCAACAATGAGAAAGCAAGGAAAGAAAGAACTGATTATAATATTTGTTGTGTCGTGTTGTGCTAAAATTCCAACCCAATATACAATCTGATGCATCTAAAATTCCAACCCAATATACCCCTGCATCTTGACTATGCTTAATTAAGCCAGTGTAATTGCAGAATACCTACAGAAAAAAGTTCGTTACCTTCAATATGAGTTAAATACTAAAGTTTCATTCTACTCCGCATAAGAAGACCTATATTTATCATGCACAAAAGTTTTCAAACACATAAAACATGGATCTAGGAAAGACGGCAAACGCAACATTGGATATCTGGAAGAAAATATGCACTATAGCTAAACTTGGAGTATCAGTCACGTAGACTGTTTCCTAGTATTTGAGTTTTTCAGCATGCGAATCTAACATTTGTCTGATACCCGCACCCGTATTGTGATACCCGAATATATGTTTCTCTATATTAAGCATGGCTTTTAGTGTTCATGGGCATTGGAAAGCAATCAAAACAATAAATACAGATAATACATTTATCAAGTCACGCAAAATAAATTCACCATTTGAACTCAAAGAGATGCGAACAACAAAAAAATAATTAAGCTTTAAAGATATACCAATCACCACTTTTTGTTTTCTTTTTGCTTGGACAGTTAAGTTTGGCATCACAATGACCGACCGAGCACCACCACACAATAAATTTTCAATGAAGGAATTGCATTTCCATCTCATATGTGATTTGTCCTTAGACAAAGGTCTATGAACACCATTATAGAGTTTGTATTAAATCACCGTCTTAGCCTTACTAAGATTAGTTTCTTTTTAAGTGGTTATTGGTTATCTATAGCTAACTAAAGGAGGGGCAAAATCAATTTCAATCAGAATATATAATCAAAATCAATAGTGACTACATTATTTACCATATGAGCAGAAAAAAATAGGAACAATCAATAATAACATAGAGCTAAGAAATCATTGTAATAAGCCACAGTTTTCTTAGGCAGCTTACAAATTCCTTGAAAGGTATCTGTATACCACCATTTAGCTCAGAGCAGCACAGCCTCGCCTGCAAAATCAAAAACGACATAAAAAATATGAAAATCAAAATAAAAAGGAAGAAAAGAAGCAAACCATTACCAACTCATTTGAATCTGTCACAGCAGAAGCATCTTTATCTTTATCACCATGCATCTTCTCACAGCAAAAACTTCAAATCTGAGGAAAACCCTCTTTCATCCCTCGATTTCTCCAATCAGCCGCGACTTTTTTCCTTCTCGGCAGCGGCCGGAAAAATCAAAGTTATGGTTTTGATTAGGTTTAGGGTTAAATTTTGACGGAGGTATTGTCTACATCAGACGGCGTTAGTAACGTCCAGTTAAGTATCCGGTGTAAACCAAATGTAAGTAGTTAGTTAAGGTGTAAATTCACACGTAAGTATTGTATACCTACGTTTGCCCTAACGGCCAGTTAAATATAGGGTGTAAATAAAGTGTAATCCAATTTTTAATGTCTCCACCAATAGAGTTTTGCCACTTGTAACTCTCCAAAATTACTATGTGAAAGTTTTTATCTAATTGAATTTGAGGGGATGTTATACTCACCGTGCGACGTGAGAGCTCATATGACTTAGTGTTTTAAAGGCGGAGAGATTTTCGAGATGCTTTGTCAAGTTGAAAAAACAGATGCCATTTTACCCAAGGACTACTAACAAATGGATATGAATCCTTATCAAATCATTGGTCTCTTGTATATATATCAACTAGGGCTGTCAATGGGTACCCATTACCCGGAACCGGAACCGGATCCGATAGATTTGGGTCAGGTTTCGGGTCCTAAAGTTGGACCCATTAGCTACTTAGGACCCGACGGGGTAATTACCCGATTGGACCCGAATCTAAACGGGTCCAAACGGGTAATACCCGTTGGGTACCCGCGGGTATCGGGTACCCGTTTATTCATACTTTTATTCATGTTTTTAGCAAAATTATAAGTATTTTTTCTAGTTTTAGCTTTGATATTTTACTCATTTAAATTTTTTCTCTTACATTTAATCTTTATTTAGTACATTCATAAGAAATAATAATAATTTTTTATAAAAATTACTTAAATCCAAGCTAAAAAGAGAAATATATTAAGTTTTTGAGATTTTTTAAATAGTTTTCTTTAGACCCAATGGGTACCCGGAACCGACGGATACCCGGATATTTAAACGGGTCCGGTTCCGGGTCCACAAATTTAGGAACCGGACCCGACCTTTATAAGTAGGGTCCGGGTCCGGGTCTAGTGATACCCGGGAGGACCCGGACCTGTTGACACCCCTAATATCAACAACTCATCACTATCCATGTTCATTGTCTATCTCAATAAATAATCTAGCTACCAAACAGCCTTAACTAGCCTCCACAGCGTGCTGCGCATTCAAAAATTTAAAATTAGGTTTAGTTTTTAATCATCTCGTTTGGGGATTTGATTTTTATTTAATATTAGATTTATGTCAGTGCTACACACCGGGCATATTTTTTCTTTTAATTTGGTGTATTCGGGGCTTTGTCCCGTCCCGTGGCGATGTGTTTTTGATTTGGTGTCCGTAGGGCTTCTCTCCGTCCCATGACGGTGTACATTTGATTCCGTGTGTGCGGGGCTTCACCCCGTCCCGTGGCAATGCATGATTTGGTGTGCGCGGTGCTACGCCCCGCCCCGTGGATGCATTTTTTATTTGGTGAGCGCGGGGCTTCGCCCTGCCCCGTGGAGATGTATTTTCGATTTGGTGTGGCAGGGAAAACACATTAAATAGGTGGAAGATATGTGCAAATTTATTTATTTTTTCGTTTATTTTCGCAGAGAATATGAGGATTTTTCCCCTATATATATTAATTTGGAAAAAATAGTCTTAATATAGTAATTATTCGATTTCCAAATCGAATTTGGACTTCCATAAAATTCCAAACATTGTAAGTTAGGTTTTTAAGTTCGTAATTTTTAAATCAATCATATGTTGCCAAGTGTCCTCACCTAAATGTTGTCACTTTATAAATTCCAAATTGAATTTGGTTTCCTTTTTTTAATATTTTTTCTAATCTTGTTAAACCAACCATGCGTTGCCAAGTGTCCTTACCAAAACGCTCGTTTCATAAAACTCAAAAAAGGCCTATTTCAGCCAATAGGAAGCAAAGGTTTCCTTACCATTCAACGTGGGAGCTTTATTTGTCTAGGCCTTTAAGTCTATAGATTCCTTATATTTATTTATTTTTCTTGGAAATACTTCAAATTAAGAACTTAACTAGACAGGTTAAGGACTTGTTTAGTGTCATGGTTTACAAGACCGATATTGTCGGGATATATCACTCTTTTCTCACAATGTTGGTAGTATGAGTAGTAAAGAGTGACTATCTCATGCAAATTTGGCATCCACATCAGCCTTAAGGGAAAGCAATTAAAAGTGTGAAAGAAATGAAATAGTTCTATATTGTCACATTGCATAATATTGTTGGACTGTTGGTTGTGGTTCTTTCGCAGCTTTCTGATTTCCTTTACCACTTCCTTATCATCTACTTGAATATTGCAGCATCTTTCTTTGTTGTCCCGCATCCATGTCATTATCGCTAGTACTCCAACAGTGATACCTTCTCACCTTGTTGCTACTCTGCAGGTGAAGATTTTCATTTCTTTGATTTCTTCCTTTTCATATGTAAGCAAGTTAATTACTATTGTTTTAGGGAAGTCAATATCATAGTAACAATAACATATGACTGTTAAGCTTGGGGTTGGTTTTGTTGTCTGCTTCATTATCAGCTGAGTGGGAGTTGGGTTTCTGTTCAGGCAAGGGGACTGTTTGTTGCAATTTGATGTTTGGAGGTATTGAAGATTTCATTGGTTGTTGATATTGGATTGATTGGAACCTTTTGGAAGTATCTCTTGCACCTAGTTTTCCAAATTATCCAGCAGTCCGTTGCCATGTATGCTACCCTACATCTCCTCTCCTCCATGTTGTTTCCCTTTATATTAAACCATGACTCTATCCAAACTCTTATGTTGATATTGGAATCAACTGCAATTCTACAACCTAGCCCGGACCAGACTGCTTTGGTAAAACTACAATGTATCAAAAGGTGATCGATAGTTTCATCCTGACTATCACATAAGCAGCATTTAGGAGATATTTCTGGGTTCCATCGACTTAGCTTAGTTCTGACTGGCAGGATATCATTGTAGCATTTCCATATCATTACTTGAATTCTTGGTATAGTTTTTATACTCCATATTTGTCCCCATATTGGGTGAGAAGCTGAATGGACATTGGTTTGGTTATTATGGGGAGAATAAGCACTCGTAAACAGATTTGACAGTTAGCACTCCATTCGTAGCATATGGCCAGACCCGTTTGTCTGGTTGCAATACTATTTTGTGAAGATCTATTGTAACAATATTCTCCATAGTCTCTGGCTTGAAAACTTGGTTTAAGAAGTTCAGGTTCCAATTTCTAGTTTGAGCATCAAAAATTTCCTTGACATATTTCAGGGTGTTTTAGATAATTGGCTTACAGTCGTCTGGAGAAAGTTGATTGGGGTGATGCATAGGGATCCAATTGTGTTCCCACATCAAGATGGGCGACCTTGTGCCTAGTTGCCAAATGCTTCTATTTTTAACTATATCCAGACCCTCATTCAGGCCTTTCCATATCCAAGAACTAGTTGGTTTTGGCTTTCCCAGACACAGTGGTGAAGAAGTTTTTAAGTATTTCTCTTTTAAGACTTCGGACAATAGCTGGTTTGGGCTCTGAACAATTCTCTAATCTGTTTTCGCAATAAAAATTTCGAAACCTAGACCTCCTTGGATTTTCTTTTTGCATAAATTGGTCTATGCTTTAAAGCATGTCCCTCTTGAGTTGGAATTTTAATGCCCCTACCAGAAAGCCCTATTGCGGCTATCCATTTGTTTTGTGATAGTCTTGGGTATCACAAAATAGGACATCTGGTAAGTGGCCATCGAGTCAACTACGTGTTTTATCATCACTTCCTTACCAGCTCCCGATAAAAGTTTACTGGTCCAGACTGCCAATCTTTTATTGTGTTTTTCTGCAATGGATTTGAAGCAACTTGTCTCTGATCTATGAGTGAATAACGACACCCCTAGGTAATTATCCTCAAGTTTTATGCGCCCCACTTTTAATATTTCTATTAGAGAGTGGGCCTTATCCTCTGCGACTTTTTTAGCAAAGAAGATACCGAATTCCTCATAATTTATTAGCTGGCCAGAAGCCTTACTAAAATTTTCAAGAACGTTTAAAATATTTTTACAATCTCTGGTGGTTTCCCTTGTGAAGATGAGACTATCATCCGCAAAAAGTAGGTGAGATATCGACAAAGGAATTTTAGAGAAAATTACTCCTTTGATTAGTTTTTTTGCTTCAGCATCCAAAAGCACTCTGGATAGGCTTTCCATACAAATGATGAAGAGGTAGGGGGACAGAGGGTCGCCATGTCTTATCCCTCTAGATGGTTTGAAGAAGTTGGTTGGAGAACCATTTATTAAGACCGCACAGGAGGTGGTACTTATAAATTGAAGTATTAAGTTGATCCACTCTTTATTGAACCCCAGCCTTTCCATAATTTGGGCTAGAAAACTCCATTCCACTCTATCAAGGGCCTTGGACATGTCCAATTTTAGGCCCATGTACCCATTTTTGATTTTCTTAGTTCTCATGATATGAATTACTTCATGAGCGATTACAATATTATCTGCAATTTTCCTACCAGCGAAAAAAGTCGATTGATAAGGAGAAATGAATTTATCAAGAAAGGGCTTTATTCTGTTTGCAAGCAATTTTGAGACGATTTTGTAAATAGTGTTGCAGAGAGATATTGGTCTAAAATCTGTTGGGGAATCCGGAAATTCTTTTTTTGGAATGAGAGTTACACAAGTTGAGTTTAATTCCTTTATAAGAAATTTTGACTCAAAGAATTGTTGGATCATTTTTGTTACATCATCCTTTATAAGATACCATATTTGTGATAGAAATTTGCTGGAAATTCATCAGGTCCCGGAGATTTGTTAGGATGCATATCAAAAACAATCAGCTTGATTTCGAGCTCCGTCGGGATTCAGAGGAGCTTAGCATTATCCGCCTCAGATAAGCATTTAGAAATTAAGTCCAGAATTTGATTCTGGAGATCAGGCATTGTGGAGGTCGCCATTTTAGCAAAATAGGTAAAGAAAGTTTTTACTATTTGTTCTCTTTCATGGCACCATTCCCCATTATCTCCTAGTTTTGTCCCCTAGTTTGATGAAATTTTCATTAAATTTTATCTTCCAAAAAGCTTCCTCAAAGTCATACCACTTAGCTAAATCTTCATGGAGAAGTTTGATCCTAGGGTTATTTTCAGGCAGTTTTAGAGTATTTTTGGCATAGTCTAAAGAATTGTTCAGGTTTTTAATATTATGCTGAATGTTCCCAAAGTACTCTCTATTCCATATTCTAATTTCCTTTTTCACATTTTATAGCCTAGAGACAAATTTGAAATCCTGAGACCGACCCACCTTTATATCCCAGGCCTTAGTTATTACATCGAAGTAAGTCGGGTCTTCCATGTAAATACCGAAAAAATTAAATGGCTTTGCTCCGTCTTTCCAACAAGGGGAAGTTCTAATTAGAATGGGTCTATGATCAGATCCAGTTGGAGGAAGATCGTAAGCAATTGCACGTGGGAAGATATCAAACCAAGACGTATTAGTAAGACCTCCATCTAAGCGTGCCTGAACAAATTCAGGGTCGCTTCTCTTATTCGACCAGGTGTAAGGGTATCCTACAAATCCCAGGTCCAAGAGACCAACACTATGGATTAAATCAAAGAAGAAATTGTGCTCGATTGCATATATCCTTTTTCCTCATCTTTTTCACTATCAGAGAGAACAAAATTCAGATCTCCTACTACTAACCAAGGAATTTCCACCGTTCTAGCTAGTTCTCTAAAGTAGTTCCAACTCACATGCTTTTTAACCTTATAGGGACATCCATACACAACAGATAACATCCAATCTAGATTCCTAGTTTTATTAGTAATTATGACATCAATTTGATTATCAGAAGTGTGAAGTATTTGGAGATCAATCTTGGTAGACCAAGCAAGAACCATGCCTCCAGCAGTTCCAACCAACCCATTTGGGTTCACAACTATCATGTGTGGGTGATATATGATTCATGATGTTTTGTTTCCTGAAGAAAGATTAAATATGGATTGTGTTTTGAGATGAGATTTTTAAGATGGGGTTTAGTTTTTTTTCCTGATCCCTGACAGTTTCATGCTAAAATGTTGATAGACATAGTTGAAGGTACATAGAAGCACTCAAGCAATTTGATAAAATGATCACTAGAAAAATAGACCATAGAATTGATTAAATGACCAATGGAGATTAAGTTTAGGCTTACACGACTTACCACTGAGTTTTGAGGCCCCTTGCTTAAGCTAGCAGAATTTCCAGTTTGTACACTTGATGTTGCAGTAGTCCATTTCTCATATGTGGCTTTGTTGCTGATAGGTGTCTAAAACACCTAATTTTATATCTAGTATTTATACTTTCGTTGCTATTTTTCTTGTGAATTATGTATCTTATGTTTGCTTTTGATTTATTAGGTACTCTGGAGTCATACGGAGAAAAAGAAGAAGAAATCACCCAATTGGAGTAAAAGGGCAAAAGCGTCATTTCATATGCAATTACTAGGCGAGTTGTACTTGGAGCAGGCTAAGGTTGCGCAGCAATGGAGCGTAGAAGGGCAGAAATGTCATTTCAGGGAGAACACTATCTGAAGCCCACTCAAGGTTAAGGGGCAACTCTATTTGGAGGAGTTCTAAATACAGTCAAGCTAAGGTTAAGGGGTTGCCAGATATGGTGACCCTTATCTCAAGTGTTGGGGTGGATATATCCAGCCCCATTCCTACACCCTAAATCAGAAGATATCTTCTCAATCATTTTCAGCACTCTTAAACTGAAAGAAAGAGGAAGAACATCAGCCATGAATTCAGGGGCTGAGAACAGATCGAGAAGATTGAGATGGTGAATTGCTGGTGATGAAACGGAAATGGAAGGAATGATTATGCTGTAGAGATTCAGAGTGATGCTGTTGAATTTGGTTCGAAGTTATGGCAAAGAAAGGTTCGTTATGGATCTGAGATGGAGACGATGATATGGGTAGCAAGAGAGATGAAATTGATAAAGCTTAGAAGGAAGAATTAGTGTTGGGTTCGTCTTTCTCGTCGGTAATGAAGAAGAAGGTTGTTATTCGATTCTGTTGATTGAGAAGATATAAAAACTAGGGTTTTTGGTTTGTTTGAAATAGAAGATGGGGTTTCTGAAATGAGGGTTTGTTGTTGAGTCAGAGAAGAACAAAGAAGAACAGAGTTTGATGATGTTGTCTTGGGTCTGCTACAATTTGGGGTCGAGTTATTCAGCTAAGAAAGAAGAATGGATCATATGACTGAATGTTGCCATGAACAAGGTGGTTATGAATCTGCAAATGCTTGAGATTAAATGGGATTCGTCTTGATTTGTGGGTGATTGACGAGGCTTGAAACCAACACACTGTTGCAATTGATTGATTGCCATAGATGTATGCTTAGTACTGTTAACAGGAGAAGACCACAAAGACATGTTGCAGCTACAAGGAGCAATGAAATGGAACTGGTGCTTTGGTGTTTGCTAGGCAGTGCAGGTGCATATATGAATTTGTGGCGTTGCTGTTGATTTGATATGAGATTCATGGGGTATGGATTAGATTCATTAATGCAAGAGATGATACAGTGGTGTTGTTGAGTTGGAACAGGTACTGGCAATGCAGTTGCTGAGCTGCAATGAATTGTAATGAGATGCAGATGGAGCTGAAGTAATGCTTGTGTGCATTGAAGTATGACCTGAGTATAAGAGGGTCTGGTGCTGTTGAGAAATGGGTTACAAGAAGTGTTGGCCTGACAGGGGACTGGTGCAGCTGAATTGGAATGAATTTAGGTAAGCATGGAAGCTGAGAAGGGATAGCAGTGATGGTTGTGTAGAATAAGTCTTGCAACTGAATTGCAAGTAAATGAGCAAGGAAGGCTAGACTTAGAAGCTGATGGTGGTGTTGTGAAGAGATGAGAATTGAGTTAATGGGTTTGTGGAGGAGCTGTGTAGCAGATGGTTGAGTACAGTTTGATTGTGAAGTTAATGTGGCAGTGGTGCAGGTGCAAGGTGCAGAGGTTGAAGTTGAGCTGTGTGTTGAAATTATGATGCATGCATGAATTTGAGCTGCAGAGTAATTGGTTGAGCTGAATTTCATGGAAATGGAAGTGGTGTTTGAGTTGAAGATTATGGAATCTGTGATTAGTTACCAGTTCATTGCTTGGATTGCAAATGGGTACTGCATAGGTGCAGTTCAACTGGTGTTGGTTAATGAGAAGAATGGTTGTGGTTTGAGTTTGGCTTGAACGAGAGAGTCTGCAGCTGAGAAATAACATGAAAGAGCATGATCGAGAACTAGTGAAGGCGAGAAAGAGGATTTAATGAAGTAAAGCTGCAGATATTGTTGTGAACTGAAGCTGGTGATGGAGAGTGCTTGTGTTGATTGCATAAGGCTGAGCTGTAATGGCAGATAGAGCATAGGTGGAGTTTGGCAGTTCTACGAGTTGTTGAAGAAGATGCAAAGAAATAAAGTTGGAGTTGATGGCAGAATTTGCAACAGAGTTGTGTTATATTGGAACAACCATCAGGGTTGAGTGAGCCGCACCATGATGATGCAACAGTGGTTAGCCTGACAAGATGGCCTGCAATGGCCTTGGCCAAAACCTACTCAGCCTAGTTAGACCCTGACTCAGATGACACATACATCTGACTCATATGACCTGGTTTGACTCGGTGGTTTGACCGAGTCAAATCATTGACCCGACTGAGTTGGACCGTTGACCAGTGACCGGGCGGACTTTGCCGGTCACCTGAGCTGTTTTCCGGCGACTCTCCGGCCAACTTCCGGTGACTTTTCGGCGACTTTTTGACAGAGTTTCTACACGGGTTTTTATGACTTTTGGGCCAAGCGGATTTTCATCTAATAGACTTTGGAGACTAGACCTAATTTTGGAAAGCAAGGACTATAAAAGGAAGACTCCTACAACTTTTGGGATAACACGTATTATTCTTGGAGCTTTGGAGATAGCTACAACTAGGGTTTGCTTTCGTTTTATTTTTCATTTTCTTCAATTATTTTATGATTATGATTATGATGAACTCCATTATTATGAGTAACTAAACTCAATTATTGGTTATGGGATAAAAGTTGATTTCTCAAGCATGTTATTTAAATCAATGAATTAGTTTTGTCTCAAAACTTTATTGTTTATGATTCATGGTTGATATTGTTTTATGATTTGAATGCTAGTTTGGTTGAGTCCGGAATCAATTAGATTAGTCTTCATCTCTATTGCTAGATTAGGGTTTTCAATACGAAATAGTTGTTTATCCCTGATTCTAAGTAGCATAGTGCCATTATTACTTGTAGTGATACATCTTTATAATTGTATATGAATCATAACCTTTGTTAAAACGAATTAGTGCTTTTACACGTTTGTTTGCATTGATTGGTCTTATTTCATAGAACTTATTGCTCTTAGGGAGTTAAACTTAATTGTGCTTTTACACTTTAGGTTGCTTTCTAGGTAGATTTCACAATAGCATCTTTTAATGTTGTTTGTGATAAAATCTGGAAATAAACGGGATATTCTTGCGATCAAGATATCCTAGGACTTTTAGTAAATGAGAGATTAAAATTCCAATTCTAGTCATTGATGAAAATACATGTTTGTGAATGATACTATCCCATGACCAATATCTTCTCCTTATTGATTATTCAAATTATTTTATTGCTTTTGATTACTTTTATTGCTTTGTTTGTTTAGATAAAACAAAATCCCCCCCCCCCCTTTGGTTACTTAAGAATCTGAAAATTTGATAACAACAAAAGCCTCTCTGTGGGAACGAACTCTTTCTTATCACGTACTATATTTATATCTAGTTGAGTGAAAAAGTGAATTATTTTTGACGCATACGACTACGACCAAATTTTGGCGCCGTTGCCGGGGATCGAACCCGGGTCACCCGCGTCAAAGGCTACTCAAATTCGCAAAGACATATGTGGGATAAAGCAACACGTAGGAGAATCTTTGTATGAATGTTGGGAGAGATACAAGAGATTGGAGGCAAGCTGTCCACACCACCAATTTAGTGACGTGATGATAATACAATACTTATACGAAGGTCTCCAATCAAGTGATAGATATCTTCTTGATGCAGCGGTGGTGGTGCACTAGTGAACAAGACGGTGGCCCAAGCTACCGAGTTGATTGAAAGCATGGCTGCAAACTCGCAACAATTCTACAGAAGAGGTGTACCATTGGTTAGGCGAGGGCATGAAGTTACGGAGTCATCATCACACCGTGATCAAAGGATGGATAACATGGAGCAAATGATGCAAAAGATGGCTGCGATTATTTTACCTTCATATGGTGAAAAGTTGGAGCAAGCTAGTGCGGTCTTTCCAAATCAACAAAGACGGTATGATCCCTACTCCAACACTTACAATCCGGGATGGAGAGATCACCCCAACTTTAGCTATGCAAACAAGCAAGGCGCGGTTCAACAACCTACATTCAACCGTTCGGGTGGATTTCAACCACAACAACAACAATTCCAGCCGCAACAACAACAATTTCAGCAACCACAACAATCGATGCAAAATCAAGGTTCCGATATCGATGCAAAGCTTCAAACTTTTATGCAAGGCATTTCTACCATGTTTAAGGAAAGTCAACAAGAAACTAAGAGTGCTATCAAGGAGTTGCAGACTCAAATGGGCTCCATGGCGGTTGATATAAACAAATCGAAGGCACAAAATAGTGGGAAAATCCCTTCTCAACCTATTAACCCAAAAGAGGGTGTCAATGCTATTACGTTGAGAAGTGATACAAAACTTGTGCAACCCGAAGTTACTGATTCGGGCAAGGTGGAAACACCAAAGGAACCTGTTTTGGAGGAGAAGAGTGATGATTCTCCCCAAACTTCTGAGGTACCTATTCCTAACTCTAGAACTCCGGTTTCTACTTATGTTCCTCCTTTACCTTTCCCTCGCAGATTTACAAGTTCCAAGAAGGCGGAACTAGAAAAGGAGATTTTAGACGTTTTAAAGAAGATTTATGTGAACATACCACTCATTGATGCGATCAAGCAAGTTCCCAAGTATGAAAAAGTGTTGAAGGACTTGTGTACCAATAAGCGAAGGCTCAAAGATAATGAAGTGCTAAGTGTGGGGGAAAATGCTTCGGCAATCTTACAACACAAAATCCCACTGAAATGTAAGGATCCCGGTATCTTTGACATTCCAGTCACAATTGGTAACACCACATTTAACAAAGCTATGTTGGATTTAGGTGCATCCGTTAATGTTATGCCTGCATCTATGTACAATTCACTTGAGTTAGGTCCTCTTAAAAAGGCTGGAATTGTATTGCAATTAGCCGATCGCTCTAATGTTTACCCAATGGGTATTGTTGAGGATGTTCTTGTGCAGGTTAATCAACTTGTATTTCCAGCTGACTTTTGCGTGTTAGAGATGAATGAAGGGTCACCGGACTCGTCTCTTCCATTGCTACTTGGGCGTCCCTTCATGAAAACGGCGAAAACCATTATTGATGTGGACAAGGGAACGCTAACTATGGAGTTTGATGGAGAAACAATACGTTTCAACATTTTCGATACGATGAGATATCCTAGCGATGTCCACTCTTGTTTCTCCATTGATTTTATGGATACATTGGCACAACAAGTGTTTGAATTGAATGGTGATGATGCTTTGGAAACTGTTTTGACTACATCCATGGATAATAGTGTAGAGTGTGGTAATGAAGTCAAGGAATCCCTTGGTGATCTTAATTCACTACAAGGATGCCCGGAAACTCATAATATCTCTTATATTTCTTTACCATGCAGTGGTGAAAAGATTGTACCTTCAATTGTTAAATCTCCAAAGTTAGAATTGAAACCTCTTCCCGATCACCTAAAGTACTTGTATTTGGGTGATAAGGAAGATTTATCTGTGATTGTTTCTAACAATCTTAGTGAATTACAGGAGCAAAAACTTCTAAGGGTGCTAAGGAAGCACAAGACGGCCATAGGATGGACAATTGCCGATATCAAGGGTATAAGCCCTGCCGTATGTATGCACAAAATTCGTTTGGAGGACGATGCAAAGCCTACAAGGGATGCGCAACGTCGTTTGAACCCTCCCATGATGGAAGTTGTGAAAAAGGAGATACTAAAGCTTTTGGACGTGGGTGTTATTTACCCCATATCCGATAGCAAGTGGGTGAGCCCGGTACAAGTAGTACCAAAGAAATCAGGTGTGACGGTGGTGGAGAATGATAAGAATGAACTTGTCCCAACTCGTGTGCAAACCGGTTGGAGGGTTTGTATAGATTACAGATAATTGAATGCCACTACTAGAAAAGATCACTTTCCTTTACCTTTTATTGATCAAATGCTTGAACGTTTAGCTGGACACTCTTATTATTGCTTCCTTGATGGCTATTCAGGTTACAATCAAATTATGATAGCACCGAAGGATCAAGAGAAAACCACTTTCACTTATCCTTTCGGTACATTTGCTTATAGAAGGATGCCTTTTGGCTTGTGCAATGCTCCAGCTACCTTTCAAAGGTGTATGGTAAGTATCTTCTCAGAATATGTTGAAAACATAATCAAAGTGTTTATGGATGACTTTAGTGTCTTTGGTGATTCATTTGACCTTTGCTTGCACAACTTGTCATTAATCCTTGAACGATGTGTTGAAACAAACCTTGTGCTAAATTGGGAGAAGTGCCATTTTATGGTAACTCATGGCATAGTTTTAGGCCATATAATATCTTCTAAAGGCTTGGAAGTCGATAAATCTAAGATTGACCTTAGTCGTGCTCTAACCCCTCCCACTACGGTGAGGGAGATACGTTCTTTTCTTGGACACGCAGGTTTTTATCGTAGGTTCATCAAGGATTTTTCCAAGATAGCATCACCACTTTGCAATTTATTGCAAAAAGATGTGGTTTTTAACTTTGATGAAAAGTGTATGGAGGCATTCAATCGCTTGAAATTGTTTTTGATTTCATCCCCTATCATTAAACCACCGTATTGGAGCAAGCCTTTTGATATCATGTGTGATGCAAGTGACTATGCGGTTGGTGCGGTGCTTGGGCAGCGTGTGGGGAAGATTCCTCATGCCATTTATTATGCTTCTAGAACGTTAAATGAGGCCCAACAAAACTATACAACCACTGAAAAAGAGTTATTAGCTATTGTTTTTGCTTTAGAAAAGTTTCGCTCTTATCCAATTGGTACAAAAGTTGTTGTCTTTTCTGATCATGCAACACTTAGGTACTTGCTAATGAAGAAAGAAGCGAAACCGAGGCTCATACGATGGATTTTGCTCTTGCAAGAGTTTGATCTTGAAATCAAAGACAAGAAAGGAATTGAAAACACCGTTGAGGATCACTTGAGCCGACTTGTTGTGGACAAGGAAGTTCTCCCATTGCGTGAAAGCTTCCCAGATGAGCAACTATTCTCAATTGCCCTTGGAGAACCATGGTATGCGGATATTGTTAATTACTTAGTTTCTAAACAAATACCAAAGGACTTGTCTCGTGCTGAGAGGGACAAACTTAAAAGGTTAGGTAACCAATACATATGGGATGATCCTTATTTGTGGAAACAAGGTAGTGACCAAGTATTACGTAGGTGCATTCCCGAATCTGAATTTAACTCTATATTGTCTTTTTGTCACTCTTATGCTTGCGGAGGACATTTTGGGAGTAAGAGAACCGCTCACAAGGTGCTTGAAAGCGGTTTCTATTGGCCAACCTTGTTTAAGGATGCACATAAATTTTGCATAACTTGTGATAGGTGCCAAAGAAGAGGCAATCTAGGTGCTCGAAATCAAATGCCACAAACTTTTATTCAATTTATTGAAGTTTTTGATGCATGGGGTATTGATTTTATGGGTCCTTTTGTCAACTCTCATGGAAATTTTTACATCTTACTTGTTGTTGATTATGTGTCGAAATGGGTGGAAGCTAAGGCCACCCCAACTAATGATTCTAAAGTGGTTTCAGATTTTGTGCAAGCAAATATTTTTGCAAGGTTTGGAATTCCAAGGGCCATAATTAGCGATGGAGGTTCACACTTCAAAAACAGGTTCTTGCAAGGCTTGTTAAGGAAGTACAATGTGTCGCATAAGATTGCAACACCTTATCATCCACAAACGAATGGACAAGCCGAGGTTTCCAACCGAGAGGTGAAGTCCATACTTGAAAAGAAGGTGAATCCAACCAGGAAGGATTGGAGCATGCGACTTAATGATGCTTTGTGGGCTTATAGAACCGCATACAAGACACCTATTGGGATGTCTCCTTTTAGGCTTGTGTATGGTAGACCTTGTCACTTACCCGTGGAGATTGAGCATAAGGCGTTTTGGGCTATCAAGCAATGCAATATGGAGATGGATGGGGCTGGAAAGCAAAGGAAGTTACAACTCCAAGAGCTAGAGGAGCTTCGCAATGATGCATTTGAAAGTTCACGCATTTACAAGGAGAAAACTAAATGATACTATGATTTCTAGAAAACAATTTTGTGTTGGACAGAAAGTACTTTTGTTTAATTCTCGCTTGCAATTATTTCCGGGTAAATTAAGGTCACGTTGGATTGGACCTTTTATTGTTACTAATGTGTTTTCTCATGGTGCAGTCGAAATCCGTAGTATTGCTATAGGCAATGAGTTTAAAGTTAATGGGCACCGGTTGAAACCATACTATGAGAACTTCTCTTCCGAAGTGGTGGAAGGAGTTAATTTTGTGGATGCACTCCCTCTGGAGGAGTCATGGAAAGCAAGGAGATAGTCGGGCTGACGACTTTAAACCAAGCGCTAAGTGGGAGGCAACCCACCGGTTTTGTATCTTTACCTTTATCTTTTTATTCTTAAGTATTTTTGTCTTGTTTTTAGCTTTTTATTGTCGTGTATTTCCCACCTTAACTTACTTTGGATGATTCAATTTACATTGAGGACAATGTAAAGTTTAAGTGTGGGGGAGTGGTTAAGCTTTTGCTTTGTACCTTTTTCATGCAATTTTTTCAACTTTTTTGTAAATTAGTGAATAATAAACTCCAACTTGTAGTTAGTTTAGAGTCACATAGTATACATGTCGCTAAGATTACATCGAGAATCTCATAATAGTGACTGAACTTAGAGATGACAGAGAACATGATCGGGTTTCTTACTTGTATAAGAGTTAAAGTTGTATTTAACCATCCCAGTGGCAAATGAGGTGCAGATTGAATTAGGTATTAGATTTGTGATCCCCTATAGTGGAGACTACCTATTGTTACATCATGTGAGGCACCGACCTTCAATTTTTGTAACTGTCTAAATATGTGCTTTTAGAGTGTGTGTCACCATACGTAAATTCCGGGTAGAATGGTGAGCTACCCAACTTCACACCAATTTTCAGCACTATTTTGATCTCTTGAGTGCTACTTTTATCAATCATGAATGGTGACATCGAATTGCTAACTTACATACCACTTGTATTCTTGTTCGCAGTTAGCACCATCCACTTTATCTCTCTCTACACCAACGGGTCCATAGAAACACCATCATCATCAAAAAGAGGATCATCACAAATTCGAAGGAAAGTTGAAAGCGTTCAAGGTTTGCAAGCAACTATGTACAAATGAGCAGATTTCAGATTTGAGTAAAGCAACAATACAAAGAGCATATTTCTGATTACAAGTTGAAGACTATTGTGCAAGAGTGAATATTATCAAGATGAGAATTCAAGAAGTTTATGATATCGAAGCATACAAGTTGTGAAAAATTGAGTGGTAAATTACTTACACCATGGCCTTTGTTTTGCAATTTTATTATTTTTATTTGTTAGTTTGTATTTTATTT